>NC_087202.1:3200713-3203636 GCF_015104395.2 Macrobrachium nipponense | reverse complement strand
GACTACGTAGAAGGTAAGAGCCTATCAACATTAACTTAGTCTCAGGAAATTTCCAATTAAAGTACAATATCTATCGGGAATACAACTGTCTTTATCAAAACCTACTCGTATCGACTTCAATGTTTTTTTCATTTTTTATTTTTACTACTACTATCAACATTATTACTGTCATTACCATAATTATGAAAACTATTTTTTTATATTCCTTCGCTGAAATGAAATTCATTATTATTATTATTATTTTTTTTTTTTTTTTTTGCTCTATCACAGTCCTCCAATTCGACTGGGTGGTATTTATAGTGTGGGGTTCCGGGTTGCATCCTGCCTCCTTAGGAGTCCATCACTTTTCTTACTATGTGTGCCGTTTCTAGGATCACACTCTTCTCCATGAGTCCTGGAGCTACTTCAGCCTCTAGTTTTTCTAGATTCCTTTTCAGGGATCTTGGGATCGTGCCTAGTGCTCCTATGATTATGGGTACGATTTCCACTGGCATATCCCATATCCTTCTTATTTCTATTTTCAGATCTTGATACTTATCCATTTTTTCCCTCTCTTTCTCTTCAACTCTGGTGTCCCATGGTATTGCGACATCAATGAGTGATACTTTCTTCTTGATTTTGTCAATCAACGTCACGTCTGGTCTATTTGCACGTATTACCCTATCTGTTCTGATACCATAGTCCCAGAGGATCTTTGCTTGATCGTTTTCTATCACTCCTTCAGGTTGGTGCTCGTACCACTTATTACTGCAAGGTAGCTGATGTTTCTTGCACAGGCTCCAGTGGAAGGCTTTTGCTACTGAATCATGCCTCTTTTTGTACTGGTTCTGTGCAAATGCCGGACATTCGCTTGTTATGTGGTTTATGGTTTCATTTTTCGTATTGCACTTCCTACATATGGGAGAGATGTTATTTCCATCTATCGTTCTTTAGATATATCTGGTTCTTAGGGCCTGATCTTGTGCCGCTGTTATCATTCCTTCAGTTTCCTTCTTGAGCTCTCCCCTCTGTAACCATTGCCATGTGTCATCGCTGTCCGTCCTGATTTCGTTCCCGTCCACTGGACAGTGGTTTCGATCCCATGAGGGGACGAAATTATTATCAACTAAAAAAAAATTCCCCTTCGGTACATATATGAAAATATATCAATTCCGAGGTAGAGCTAATTAGATATTGAAGGACATTTGTAGCTCGAATGATTTATAGAATCACGGTGATGTGATAATTATTCATATATATATATATATATATATATATATATATATATATATATATATATTATAGGATCTAATGGTCACTTTTATCAGATACATATGTAATTGTAATAGCCACAATGCTCTCTTAACTACTCAAATTCTTTGGTCTTTTTTTTTTTGATACACTTGTCACTACAAAGCCTTGAGATCCAACTTCAAGTAAATATGAAGAAATCAGTGGCCCCTTTGGTGGGCTCGTTCCATATGAATGGGTTTCATCTTCTGAATAATAATAATAATAATAATAATAAAATAATAATAATAATAATAATAATAATGGAAATATTGTTAATACCATTAATAAGAGTGCAAAATATCTTATATATGCTGTGGCTTCTCATTCATCAACTAATAAAAGAGGATATTTCAGTTATCGAATAGATTATGATTCCATCACAGTGAACATCAAGTCATGGCGTATACCTAATACTGGAGACGAAAAACCAAATAACAAAACGTATCTTAACAGTTAATAGACGACAAAACTGAACTCTTGTTATTTATTAAAACTTCGTATAACGTAATTAACAAATGATTTAACACACAATAAAATAACAATTCAACTTTATATTACATAAGATATGACAGTCTACCGAACGCATTTCGAGGCTAATCCTTCGTTATAATAGTAAGAAAAGTACTTAATGATCTGGGGTGGGGAGGGGGGTGAATAAATAACCTTAAAAGTAAGGTTTTGGGGAAATCGAGAAGTTTTGTAGGTCGTTATGATGCTAGAAATATAATCATACCAAAGTTAAAATTTAATTCGCATCGAAACTTATCTTTCACATAATTATCTGCAAAAATAATCATACCACAGTTAAAATGTAGTAATTCGCATCGAAACTTATCTTTCACTTAATTATTCTAAATCAAATGTTGTAATTTTTGATACGACACAGCCGCAATTTCATCCAGTCAAAAGGAATTGTATCGTCAACTTCAAAAATTGAACTTGATAAGTATATTTAGGAGTTGCAGAAAAAAAGTTTAATTGAATGAACCTACCAGAGAGATAAAAAAAGCAGGTGATGTTGCAACATCTGACTATTTTAGATAAACCTTCAATTAAACTCATCAAGCGGTATACTGCTATACAGAAGACCACATCACAATTCATCAAAAGTAATGACAAATCATTTGAACGTTTCGCTAATATTTTTTCTCCTATAACGATGCTTCGACAGTTCCAACGAGCTGGAAATTTCACCTTTTTGAATTCTCAAGCACAAAAATTTTATACACAACGAAAGTTCCTACATAAAAAATAATATTTATACCGAATCTCAAATAACCCCGAAAACAAAAGGCACGAATTTATTTATTTATTTATTTTTTTATTTTTTTTATTTTTTGGCAAAAGGAAGACAGGAAAAAATACGGTTTTCAATGTGTTAGAGATATTAAACTTCTAAACTTCAGGAAAACACAGACATATATGAGAAGATTCTTTTCGGCCACCAATTAAAATAGTTTTATATTTCTATCCCTATTTTCAAGCAATCAAAAGGAGCCGCTATCTTTTCATCGCTTCTTTGAAAACAGCAACTGACGGTTTCGCAATTTTCCCTCATCAACAGAAATGGCTGAAAAAAAAATAAAAATATGAACCCACCACATTCCACCAACAAGGAAAAGTTCGATTGCAAACGAGGAATATTTTTCCT
>NC_087202.1:3190713-3195713 GCF_015104395.2 Macrobrachium nipponense | reverse complement strand
GGAAAAATAACCGCCCGCTAAGCTCTGCAATCCTGGGATAACGCGCACAATGCAACCGAGATTTACGTCGACAGGAATCATTGCAGCAGCAACCTAGCAACTGAAGGCATTCGCACGAAAGGGATTCGGCCGGAGGGTTGTAAATCTCCTGGGATTAATAGCCAATTGCATCAGGATTCGTGCAATGCTGGCCAAGATGATGAATTCGGGAACTGGGGAGTAAATTACTCGCGAAACCTTGGAAAACACCGTCATTGTATTTTACTTTCCTCCGTTTGAGATATTTTACAAAGGCGTGTATATAATTCATATTAATATATATATATATATATATATATATATATATATATATATAGATATATATATAATATATATATATATAATAATATATATAAGAAACCTTGGAAAGCATCGTCATAGTATTTCACTTTTCCTCGTTTAAGACGTTGTACAAAGTCGTGTATATATTATTAAATATATACTATATATATATATATATATATATATATATATATATATATAAATATATATACATGTATATATTAATGAGTCTTATCATATCACCGTGATTCATATACGTATATATATATATACGCATTAAGCTACAAATTGTTCTTTAATATCTAATTCGCTCTATCTCGGAATTAATATATTTTCATATACGTTAACCGAACGAAATTATTACCAACTAAAAAAAAAATTCCGTTCAGTTAACATATATGAAAGTATATTCATTTCGAGGTAGAGCGAATTAGATATTAAAAGGGAAATTTTTAGGTTAATGGGTATATATATATTTATACATATGTATATCTATAAATATGAATATTATATAATATATATATATATATATATATATATATATATATATATATATATATATATATATAGTACATATAACAGGAAGATTTTTTTTAATTGAGGATATAAGCAAAGGTACTAGAATTAGATAAATTACAAAAATTTATCTTTAATAGCCATGTTGAGTAAATGTATAAATAAGATGTGGAAACGCCAGAGGCTTACGATTAAATTAAGAAATAAAACCAAATGACAAAGATTTATGAGGGAATAAGTAACGTTTTCAAATAACACACTTGAATTGTTGTAGGACCTTGAAAACATCTATAGAAGAACACCTAAATTGAATGGAGGCAGAAATAAAGCCACTGAAATAAAAACATCGAATGTTGACTAATAAAAATGAAGAGTCACGAATTCAGCTGGCAAATACATAATTTTGTAGTAAATTACATGATGAGATCGTTATAAACCGGTTGTTGTATAGGGAGGTGAACTGAATAGCGAATTTAAGACAATGGCCTAGCACTGGGACCTAAGAGGTCATTCGGCGCTGAAACGGAAATTGACTTTAAAAGGTTTGAAAGGTTTAACAGGAGGAAAACCTCAAAGCAGTTGCACTATGAATCAATTGTTAGGAGAGGGTGGAAAGTAAGATAGAAGAAAGAGAATACGGCCGGAGTATAGGGGAAGTGAAGCCTGGGTATTGATTTTGAGTAAACAAACAATTTCAAAATTAAAAAATAAAACGCGTACTTTATGCTGGGATACAAGAAAGGTGCCATGAAATTTAGAGAGAATTTGAAGAATGATACATTTGTGGACGAGGGCAAAGTAAGAGAAGCTTTTGCATAAAACCTACTTAATATCAAACTCTTGAAGGCTAGGGAGATCAAGAGGCTAGGGAGATCAAGGTAATGTGTTTCTTTCTATGGAAAATAAGAAAGGAGTAATTTCAGAACATCTGTTCTGAGTAACTGATCGAATAGACCGCATATTGCACATTTAGTTAGGACGAATAGTCAAAGTATTCTGTTCAGAAATACACTTCTCAATGGTGAGTGGGTATACAGTTAATTACGTATTTTATCTATCGTTTCTTAACGCTTTCTTTTCTACAGCTGAACATGGACCTACACACCTTAAATCTTAGGTTTCATAGTGAAGTAATCGCATGATCTGTACTTTCTACTTTATACAGTTACTTATAAAACCTACTCATTAACTTGTCATTTATACCGCCACCTTGATATCCTAACAATTAATGATACGGTAAATAAAATACGAAGAATGCATCATTACCTATAATAACATTTATTTCTTAATATAGTGCTTCTCATTAACACACTCGACAAGGCAAACATTTCCCAGGGTCATAAACAACTTCAATCATTCTAAGGGTCATATACATCATCAATCATTCCCAGGGTTATACACATCTTCAATCATTTCCCAGTTTCATAAACATCTTCAATCATTTCCCGGGGTCATATACAACTTCAATCATTTTCCAGGCTCATAAACAACTTCAATCATTTCTCGTGGTCATAAACAACTAAGATCATTCCCAGAGTCATAAACAACTTCAATCATTCTCAGGGCCATAAACAAATTCAATCATTCCCAGGGTCATAAACAGCTTCAACAATCATTCCCAGGGTCACAAACAACTTCAGTCATTCCTAGGGTCACAAACAACTTCAGTCATTCCCAGGTCATAAACAACTTCAATCATTCCCAGAGTCATAAACATCTTCAATCATTCCCAGGGTCACAAACAACTTCAGTCATTCCCAGGTCATAAACAACTTCAATCATTCCCAGAGTCATAAACATCTTCAATCATTTTCAGGGTCATAAACGACTTCAATTATTCTCAGGGTCATAAACATCTTCAATCATTCCCAGGGTCGTAAAAATCTTCAATCATTCCCAGGGTCACAAACAACTTCAATGATTACCAGGATCATAAACATCTTCAATCATTCCCGGGGTCACAAACAACGTCAATCATTCCCAGGGTCACAAACAACTTATATCGTTCCCAAGGTCACAAACAACTTCAATCATTTACTGGGTCATAGACAACTTCAATCATTCCCAGGGTCATAAATACCTTCAATCCTTCCCAGGGTCGTAAACAACTTCAGTAATTCCTAGGGTCATAACCAACTTCAATCATTCCCAGGGTCATAAACATCTTCAATCATTCCCAGGGTCACAAACAACTTCAATCATTCACAGGGTCATAAACATCTTCAATCATTCCCAGGGCCATAAACGACTTCAATCATTCTCAGGGTCATAGACAACTTCAATGATTCCCAGTGTCACAAACAACTTCAATCATTCCCAGGGTCATAAACAACTTCAATCATTCCCAGGGCCATAAACAACTTCAATCATTCCCAGGGTCATAAACATCTTCAATCATTCCCAGGGTCATAAACATCTTCAATCATTCCCAGGGTCATAAACATCTTCAATCCCTCCCAGGGTGACAAACAACTTCAATCATTCCCAGGGTCATAAACAACTTCAATCATTCCCAGGGTCGTAAACATCTTCAATCATTCCCAGGGTCATAAACAACTTCAATCATTCCCAGGGTCATAAACAACTTCAATCATTCCCAGGGTCATAAACAACTTCAATCCCTCCCAGGGTGACAAACAACTTCAATCATTCCCAGGATCATAAACAACTTCAATCATTCCCAGGGTCGTAAACATCTTCAATCATTCTCAGGGTTATAAACAACTTCAATCATTCCCAGGGTCATAAACATCTTCAATCACTCCCAAGGTCATAAAAAACTTCAATCATTCCCAGGGTCACAAACAATTTCAATCATTCCCAGGGTCATAGACAACTTCAAACATTCCCAGGGTCATAAACATCTTCAATCATTCCCAGGGTCACAAACAATTTCAATCATTCCCAGGGTCATAAACAACTTCAATCATTCCCAGGGTCATAAACAACTTCAATCATTCCCAGGGTCATAAATATCTTCAATCATTCCCAGGGTCATAAATATCTTCAATCATTCCCAGGGTCACAAACAACTTCAATCATTCCCAGGGTCATAAACAACTTCAATCATTCCCAGGGTCATAAATATCTTCAATCATTCCCAGGGTCGTAAACATCTTCAATCATTCCCAGGGTCACAAACAATTTCAATCATTCCCAGGGTCGTAAACAACTTCAATCATTCCCAGGGTTATAAACAATTTCGAGCAAAGGAAAAGCAGCAACGCATCTGAAAAAACACCACGAAAAGAGGAGAAACTGAAACGAGGTCAGCGGAATACTTGATGGGATGCAAATCTAGTTTTCGGTTTCGTCTCTGACCAACTCAGCTTGCTTTGCCAAAATGTTCTGCATTTTCCTTTAAACTATTGCCCTTTGAAGGCACCATTATCTATCGTTTTTCAGCCTCTCTCTTTTTCTCCTGAAGGCATTAGAGTCCTCATCTCATTATGACTGAGGAGATCTCATATCTAAGCTTCTGAATATATATTTGACACAATCGATCCCATTACATATATATGGGATGAATCCTTTATGCATTAAAAAAATTCAACTAGGAACTAGCTGGACTAGGAAATTAGCTTGTGGAGCAGAACAACAATGCTACCCTTCTTACAGATATGTGGTTTTGACAAAAGGGAAAAAAAGTTGCAGCCAATCTGAACGTGTGTGTGTGTCTGTATGTGTGAGTATTTTTGACTTTGCCTACTTCTTTCTTTGAGGAATATTCTCTTCTCAGCTTTCTGTTTTATGTACATACACACCTTCAATTTCACTGCGCATGAAAATAAATAATGTAAACAAATGTATGATGCCAAACCACGTTTCATACCGGATATATGAAAAAGGGGAAAAAACAGCAGTAACAGGTTTCTTCGACTGGGAAAAAGACAAGAAAAGATTTTCCCCGCGGCAAGGAAAAAATTTACTCTTGCGTTTAAATGAATCATTAACAGCTGGTGACGACAGGGAATTATCTAGCTCCTCTGGAGTGTCTGGGAAACAATGGCTGTCATCCAATTTAACCTCCTGTAATTGCTTCGTTTCACCTTTTATGTTGCAGCTGCTGGGGCCATGGGGTCGAGTTCGTTATAGGTAAGGACTTCTTTTCTTAGATGTTAAAAATGTCATTCCTTAATTTAAAGTTAATTCAATTTTATTTA
>NC_087202.1:3180713-3185713 GCF_015104395.2 Macrobrachium nipponense | reverse complement strand
ACTCTTAGCGATTTTTACTTCTTGCAGTATTTATTTATTTGTCTATTTATCTTAGAATAGAACTGAACATAGAAATCATGCATTTATTTATTCATTTATTTTAGAATAGAACTGAATAAAGAAATCATTTATTTATTTAGAATAGAACTGAATACAGAAATCATGCATTTATTTATTTTAGAATAGAACTGAATATAGAAATCATGCATTTATTTATTTGTTTATTTTTTATTTATTTATATATTTTAAAATAGAATTGAATATAGAAATCTTTCATTTATCTACTTATTTATTAATTTTAGAATAAAACTGAATACAGAAAATCAAGCGTTTATTTATTCATTTATTTTAGAATAGAACTGAATACAGAAATCAAACATTTATTTATTTATTTTAGAATAGAACTGAATATAGAAATAATCCATTCATTTATTTATTTATCTATTTTAGAATAGAACTTAATACAGAAATCATGCATTATTTATTTTATTTATTTATTTTTTAGAATGGAAGTGAATATAGAAATCATGCATTTATTTATTTATTTACTTGTTTTAGAATAAAACTGAATACAGAAATCAAGCATTTATTTATTTATTTTAGAATAAAACTGAATATAGAAATCGTGCATTTATTTATTTATTTATTTGTCTTAGAACAGAACTGAATAAAGAAATCATGCATTTATTTATATATTTATTTATTTTTCCTAGAATAGAACTGAATATAGAAATAATACATTTATCTATTTATATTTAGAATGGAACTGAATATAGAAATCATGCATTTATTTATTTATTTTCTAGAATGGAAGTAAATATAGAAATCATGCACTTATTTACTTATTTATTTACTTTAGAATAGAACTGAATGTAGAAATCATGGACTTATCTACTTCTTTATCTATTTTAGAATAGAAGGGAATACAGATATCATACATTTACTTATTTATTTATTTGTTTTAGAATAGAACTGTATATAGAAATCATGCATTTATTTATTTATTTTTTTTAGAATAGAATAGAATAGAATATAGAAATCATGCATTTATTTATTTATTTTTTTAGAATAGAATAGAATATAGAAATCATGCCATAGGCTAAAAGCGCTGTAATCTATGATTTCATTCAGCGCTCAAACGGAAATTGACAGTAAGAAGAATTGAAATGTGTAACAGGAGGAACACCTCAAAGTAGCTCCACTCAGTCAATTGTTAGGAGAGGGTGGAAAGTAATATGGAAGAAATAGAATGTGAACGGAGGTACAGTAAAAGGAACAAAAGGGGTTGCAGCTAGCATGAGGTACACTGATGGCACTACGTGGGTGTTTTACGCTTATGGAAAATAAAAACAAACTGGATTAATTAATCCTTTTAGCGACTACAAAGTATACCAATTCTTTATGCGATAAAACCGTGTTGACATTTTGGGTATCGCCAACAGAAGAACCCGTAGAAAAGAAAAATAAACTGAATACTTTATATGTCTGATTTTATCTTCAAATTCTAAAATAAATAAATAAATAGTTTTATTGAAGGCCTGAATTTTACTTGGGCTTTGGATAAGGAAGCTCCTACTCTCTCTCTCTCTCTCTCTCTCTCTCTCTCTCTCTCTCTCTCTCTCTCTCTCTCTCTCTCTCTCTCTCTGAAAATTAACTAATACCGCTCTTTGATTATAGTAGATATTATTGTGAATGATAAAAACATTTTTATTACTGATATCATTTTGTCTTGGTAACTCGTCCATGTGAAATATTAATGTTCCTTTATATGTCATACTCTCCACTTTCCGGATAACTTGAGAATTCCTAACGATTACGAAAATAGAGATATTAAGTTGCGCATTACTCCACGTAGCTAATGTCTTCTTGAATAATTTATGTTAATATTTAGAAGTCCGCCATTTATCGAAATTTTCTGTATTGTCAATAAGCTCCCCGTGCATGAAAAGGCCCACTTATTGTGGTGTAGGATTCTTTTTTCTTTTCTTTTTTTTCTAAGCAAGAGGTATTAAGTGAGACGGCGCTATCTAGGAAAGCTGCTTATGATAATGGCACGTATTATTTCATGATTTCTCCAAAGGCTGCAAAGTAGCTTTATCCCTTATTGAAATTGAAATGTATTTTTTTGTCTGGTTTTTCGTTAATTTTTTATAGAGGAACAAAAGTTTATTTATATATTTTTTACGTACAAAATCACAGTTTATTGATATTCAGTTTAATCCTAGCCTTCAGTATGAGGTCTAGATAAAACATAATTTCACGAGGTGTCGAGTGGCCCCAAACGCATGTAAAAATTCAAGCTTCAGTCAAAAGAATCTAATGACAAAAAATGTCTTTTATTTTATTAAAAAATTTCTTTTATTATATGAAAAACTATCGAACAATTTCTTTTATGATATGAAAAACTATCGAAAAATTTCCGTTCAGAAACCAAAATGAGCTAAGATCCTACTGTGATGTTTAAAAACTGGAAATTCAAAGTTTATTCTAAAAATCAAAATTGTTAAGGTGCTAATGTGATGTGAAAAAACAAGAAATTAAAATTTAAGTTCAAAATCCAAAATAATTAAGATCCTAATGTGATATGTAAAAATAGGAAATTCAATGTTCAGTTCAAAACTAAAAAAGTTAAGATCGTAATGTGATCTTCAAAAAAGATATTTAAATTTCAGTTAAAAACCCAAAAAAGTTAAGATCCTTATGTGATGTTTAAAAGCTTCCATCACGAAAGCTCACGTTAATAGCCAACGTTCATGTAACCAGATGAATAAACGTTGTTATTACCATATCAACACGGCCAACGTTTCAGTGCCCAATGGAAACACTGGCGTTATGAATATGCTAAACGGGATGAGGGCATAGCCACTGCGAGAAATGCTTACTGGCATTAACCTTGATTAGGCATCGGTTTCCATTTGCGCCACATTATTCCAAAGGGAATATTAAAAGTGATTTCCATCACCGATCTCATTATGGTGATGGATGGGACAGGCAGACAGCCTTTACAAATTTCGACCATTTGTCCTTATGTAGATTGCAGAGAAACAGAGTATGAGTCCATTAGTACAATTAGTGCATCCATATACGAAAACAAGACATACACATTATATATGTATGTATATACGTATATATATATATATATATATATATATATATATATATATATATATATATATGAGACTGGTAAAAATGTTCTGTTACAACAGAATTCCATCTAATAAAAGGAGCCCATAAAAACGCCAAAATATGGAAAGTAAGTATACTATATTTCAGATACTGCTGCTGTCTCTCTCTTCAGTGTCATAAATATAGTATACTTACTTTCTACATTTTGGCGTTTCTATGGGCTCCTTTTATTAGATCTATATATATATATATATATGTATATATATATATATATATATATATATATATATTGTTAGGAGTATTGAATTTATGTAAATAGGGTATTTTTGTAGTGTGGATTGTAAATGTTTTGTAGTTCATATTTTTCCCGTGTCTGTCTGTGTTGTCCTTGCGTGTTGTTTGGGTGTTTGTATTTCTCAGTCCTTGGATTGTTTACTTCGGCCATTGGAGCGCCACCAGGGATCGAGATTTCTTGGATTTGTCATAGTGTTAATAACCCTGGATTATATCTAAAAGTGTTACATTATTTGTACTTACTAATTTGTAAGTATTGCTATATTGCTATATTTCCTGTATTATCTACAGTGTATTGATAATCGATTTATTTGTTACTTACCTGCTTGTTTTGCTCATTTGTCGTAATGCTGTACAATGTAAATGTTCCTGGAGTTTCGTTAATTTACATTCGTTATTGCTTTAGTTTCATTATTCTTGTTATCGTCATAATCCTTATCTTTATATTGGACCTTTAATTAAATTTAAGTAAAATAACAAAATTTTGTAGTGTTTACCTTATTCTGTATTATTATATATTTACTCATATATCACACTTAAATTTAATGCTATTTAAATTTGGATAAGAGCTCTATTATAAAAATAAGCTAAGTTAAGGCATCATTAAATGTCTTATTATTTATTGTCTATAGCCGTTTGGAGCTCCACTTCGTACTTGCATCAGTGAAAATGCACGAAAGAGTATTAAGACACGAATGGTCGTAACAATATATATATATATATATATAATATATATATATGAATATACTATATATATATATATATACTATTTACAACACACACACACACACACACCACACACATATATATATATATATATATATATATATATATATATATATATATATAGAGAGAGAGAGAGAGAGAGAGAGAGAGAGAGAGAGAGAGAGAGAGAGAGAGAACTGCATCTATCTAAGTTTGTGAAAGCAAGTGATACTCAGTATAATCATAATTATGTTCAGCAAAGGACGACCAATTCTCATTAACGCAACTGTAGCTGTATACATACAACCTCACACGACCTCACGTCACGACCCTGGCATATTTAGCCAGCAGTAGTATTGGGGGATTTCTCGTGATTAATCCCAACTGGATGATTAACTGCGTGGCATCGGCATCCCCTAATTTGAATCCTTAATGACCTTATTCATAGTAGGCCCGATATCCGGCCTAATTAGCTTATAATGAAAGTTTGTGGCGATAAACCTTCGTTATGTAGTTTGTGGTTCTAATAATAATTATAATTCTAGTGGGTTATTTTAAGCGGTACGTAATCACCTGATTTCATGATTATTGTTGATGACTAATTATATCCGTACGTATGCACACACATCTATAAATTACACATGTTATTAGGTATATTAACCACATTAACTAAAGCTCTCTCTCTGAACATGGATGGCTTTATACACACACACACACACACACACACACACACACACACACACACATATATATATTATATATATATATATATATATATATATATATATATATATATATATCTATATATATATATAATATATATATATATACATATATATAATATATATATACATATATATATACTATACTATATA
>NC_087202.1:3168213-3175713 GCF_015104395.2 Macrobrachium nipponense | reverse complement strand
ATGGTAAAAGTACTGCATGAGAATATATATTACTTTAGTTTTTCGGAATGTTGAAAGCTAATAGTTTGGTGTGTCGACAGTTCTTTCATTCTACTGTTTAGGAAAGCAGTCAATCATCGGAATTTACTGACGAGTTATGATTGAGTTTGGCGAAGGCTAACCGGTATAGAAATATGCTAATAATATATATATATATATATATATATATATATATATATATACACACATATATATATATATATAATATATATATATATATGTATATATAATATATATATATATATATATATATATAATATATATATATACATAATCACTTATTCCAAGAAATTAATTTACGAAAATTCACAAAGGACAGAAAATCTTATTAAGTCTGATTTATTTTCACTGGATATGAAACTAATAAACTACAAGGAGCAAACGGATGTGTTCTAAAGTCACCTCTGCCTACAATATTTATAATTTCCGGTATTCATGCTGTAACAGAACAAGTATCAGTATTTTCGTGGTATAGACAGTCCTACATAAAGGCCAAAGCTAACCATTTTTTCACATCGCGTTCCCTAAACTGTCATCTCTACCTCCCTCAGATCTAAAAAAAAAAATAAATAAATAAATAAAATAAGAGAGCAAAATAAATCAAAATATAAATTTTAAAAAATCAAATAAAAAAATATAAATCGAGGACCCTTATCTACATTCCATTCATTTCTCTATTTTGAAACTGGAAAACCCGTTACCATTATTATATCATTTCTCTATTTTGAAACTGGAAAAACCATTACCATTATCATAAAAAAAATCGGACGGAAAATATAAAATAAACATATATATATATAATACATCGACAGACGAATTTAAAGCATTTAACGCAGGGTTTTTTTTTTTTTTTTTTTTTTTTTTTTTTTTTTTTTTTTTTTTTTAGAATCTCCACACACCCGACAAACACAACGAAACAATGTTGGCGTCTTATCTTTTAACGCAGAGCTGAAATGGCAAAACATTTCCAGCGGTAACCAGGAATTCACGACAGAATAAATATTTTGGGGTTCGTCCCCTTCCATAATCTGGTCACACAAATTTCGAGAGGTTCGCGTATAAAGAGTGGTGGTGCCTTGTGGCGCAGTTCGTCTGCCTTAAATAATAAAGTTGGACTGAAAATACTTTAGTAAATATATTGACGCTGAAGCGGTCCCCCGTTCCCCCTCTTTCACGTCATTCGTTTGTGGTTAGATCGCCTGTACGGATTTGTAATGCACCTATAGAAATATATATTTAGCTTTCCGCATAAACACAATTATATATATATATATATATATATATATATATATATATATATATATATATATATATATATATATACATATATCAAAACACGATGGCAGACAGGAGGAACAGTCTTGATCAGTCATTCATTACGTCTTTATTCCCAACGTTTTATAATCCAATTAAACATGTCATGAAATGACTAAAGGAAAGTATTCTTCCTGTCTGCCGTCCTGTCTGATGTCTTATATTCGGGCATTCCCTGTCACGTACTCATTGGTGTGTGTGTATATATATAAATATAATATATATAATATATATATATATATATATATATATATATATATATATATATATATATATATATATACATAAGGAAGATAATTAAGATATATTAAATGAATTCATACGTAAGAAATTTCCATCTCTTAATATGTTCATTTCTAGCAAAGGAATACTCAAAGTCATCTCCAATTATAATGCTGTCATACGATATTTCGGACTGATATATCTTCTGAAAAGATAACATCAGACTCATACAAGCTGTTGTCAATCTCATTTTGTTCCTCTCTGTAAAAACGTGACTACTGTACCACATATATTTTGAAAAATGAGCTTTCAAACCCTTTGAAAATATTCTTCACTACGCTACAACGAAGTTAGAGGATCCAATATTAGCAACTGGTGAGTTTTAATAATGCCACAGCAGACTGCCTTTTCTAGTTTACTGATTTACAAGTAACAAGTGCAATTACAGGTGTGTGTGTGTGTGTGTGTGTGTGTGTAAAGTTTCTTAAATATCTTCGTATTCTTCATCAGCGTATCGGACAACTTATTTTAATGAAAGTGTAGAGACGAATTATAGCAATACCGATGAAAACCTTTGCGATAAATATAGAAGACAGACAGGTACCTGAAAAGAGAGAGAGAGAGAGAGAGAGAGAGAGAGAGAGAGAGAGAGAGAGAGAGAGATAATATCTGTAATGAGAGTCCGAAGACCCTTTCTCCCACAATCATTCTTCCCAGACCCGGTGTCATTAACATTTTCTTTGGAAGATGAACATAAATTATTGGAATGGCCAATAGGGATTTGCACTCATTAGCCATTACAGGAGAAGAAGAAAAAATAAGGAAATGTCGAAAACGTTGGTATAATCACCCGTCTGTCTTTGTGAGTTATTCTTCACTTTTAAATCTATACGGATGGGTAGCCTAGTCCAGATCTCCCACAGGTTGACTAAAATAACAAAGAAAAAAAAAACCATTGTAGACTAGTTTTGGTGTTCATTTATGCCTTGCCATCATCCCAAAATAAAATTCTGATCATGAAGAATTTATTTCATGTTTTAAGATGAATTTGGAGGAATGTCTGAAAAAAAAAACATATAAAAAGCTATATTTGATTTTAATGAAAACGTTTTGGGATGGGCTAACGGCCAATAAAGTACTATTATTTACTCATTCAGGTACAGGAGGAAATGGGACTCTTTTATTGAATCTATTTTCTGAAAGAACTCTAATAGCAAATGTAGACATACGGGCATGCCATGAGTAATTATATTCAAGAAATAGACTCATTTATAGTATATTCGTCAAGATACGTATGTCTACGCTTTGTTAATGTACTTATGTCTACGCTTTGTCAATATACGCATGTCTACGCTTAGTCAATATACGCAAGTCTAAGGCTCGTCAACTTAAGCATGTCTACCCTTCGTCAATATAAGCATGTCTACGCTTCGTCGACATAAGCATGTCTACGCTTCAACATAAACATATCTACTCTTAGTCAATATACGCATGTTTACGCTTCGTCAATATACGCATGTCTACGGTTCTTCAAACTTATGCATGCCTACGCTTCGTCAACATACGCATGTCTACGCTTCGTCAACATACGCATGTCTACGCCTCAACATACGCATGCCTACGCTTCGTCAAGATACGCATGTTTACGCTTTGGCAAACGCGTATGTGTACGTTTCCTAGCTTACCCATCTCAATCATTATTTGGTCCCATAACAGATGACATACTGTTTGGCAGTGTGACAGCATGCCGAGGTATTTATGCAAAAGCAAGCCTAGCACAGCTTTAAAAAGCGCCACACACTTGTTTCAACATTGATGGTGTATACCATTTATCTTTACTTTTCCAATTATTATCTTTGTTACGATTTCAACAGAAGCATTAACTAAACATCAGTAACAATAAGAAGTGAAATCATATTATTATTATTATTATTATTATTATTATTATTATTATTATTATTATTATTATTATTATTATTATTATCATCATTTTGGTAGAAGACCCTCTTTTATGCAAATGCTGTTAAAAAGAATAGCAGAATTAAGCGATTGGATTTTATATATTGTTTTTTTTCTATTTTCCTTACCATTCGCTTCCCAGGCTCAGCGATATTTCTGAGTAATATTGGCCAGTTACTCAGAAACATAGCTGAGCCTGAGAAGCGAATTGTATGGAATATAGAAAGAACAATATATAAAATCAACTCGCTTAATTCTGCCTTTTATGTTAACAGTATTATTATTATTACTATTTTTTTTTTTTTGGTCTATCACAGTCCTCCAGTTCGACTTGGTGGTATTTACTATAGTGTGGGGTTCGGGTTGCATCCTGCCTCCTTAGCAGTCCATCACTTTTCTTACTATGTGCGCCGTTTCTAGAATCATACTCTTCTGCATGAGTCCTGGAGCTACTTCAGCCTCTAGTTTTTCCAGATTCCTTTTCAGGGATCTTGAGATCGTGCCTCCTAGTGTTTCTTTGATTATGGGTACTATTTCCACTGGCATATCCCATATCCTTCTTATTTCTATTTTCAGGTCTTGATAATTATCCATTTTTCCCTCTCTTTCTCTTCAACTCTGGTATCCCATGGTACTGCGACATCAATGAGTAATACTTTCTTCTTGATTTTGTCAATCAACGTCACGTCTAGTCTATTATTATTATCATTATTATTATTATTATTATTATTATTATCTGGAAGAAGACCTTCATTAAATCCCCCATTTGGCGTTTTAATAGCCAACTTACGTACAGAAGAAAAGTCAGTAATAAGAAGAATAGAGAAACTTCTATTACAAAGTAAACGCGGCTGAAATACCCATTATGTTCAATAAAACAATTATTATTATTATCATCATTATTCATATATAAGTCAGAAGATGAACCCTATTCATTAACTTGAAATTCGAGCTTCCAAAGAATATGCCGTAACAGAAGGCAATAGGAGATACAGACAGAAAGTAATATGAACAATTACAAAAATGAAACGCTTAAAAATCTTTCTGTTTCCCTCAGCAACTGCTGCCCAAGAAACAAACACACGTTAGCTTCCTATCTGTAGAAACGGTTTGATAAACAACTACTGTCTTTTAAGGTTTCGTTAATTTGATAAACTTCCAGAGCCTAATAGACTTAACATAGTTAAAGAAAAGTTAGCCCTCACTACCTCGCTGTTCTATATTCCATGAGAACATAGAAAAGACGATTTTTCCACTTTAATTACGTAACTTTCTCTCTCTCCCTCTCTCTCTCGTTGTTTTATATTCTATTAGAATATAGAATAGACCATTTTTCCCTTTAATTACGTAACCTCTTCTCTCTCTCGTTGTTCTATATTCTATGAGAATATAGAATAGACGATTTTTCCCTTTAATTATTGTAAACTTTCTGTGGTGTTGGGTGTTGTGTGGTGTTGTTCTTATTATTCTAATGAAGAATTATAGAATAGATGATTTTTTCCCTCAGTTACGCAACTTCTCCCAGCCTCTCTCTCTCTCTCTCTCTCTCTCTCTCTCTCTCTCTCTCTCTCTCTCTCGTTTTCTATATTCTGTGAGAATATAAAATGGACGCTATTACCTTTTAATTACGTAACTTTCTCTCTCTCTCTCTCTCTCTCTCTCTCTTGGAAATTCACAATGAAGGAATTTATAATTAAGCCGATTGCACCCTTTAATTCCTTCCCCACCCCCACCCCCACCGAGCATAACAAACCAATATATAACATCATAGTTCCGACCGCCGGCAACTTCAAGATGTAAAAATGAACAGTACGTGCGGTAAGCAACAATAAATGCGAATTTCCCGTGAAAATAAATAATTCATTGCCAAAATATGATTCCAAATAACTCACAGCGAATTCGCAAAAAAAAAGAACATTATCGTTTTATTGTATAATCAAACATCTTTTTTAGTTTTCGGAAAATAAGACTATTGTGTCGGCTTTGTCTACCCGTCCGCACGTTTTCTGTACGCATTTTTTAATTCCTGTCAGTCCTCAGATCTTTAAAACTAGAGGCTAGAGGGCTGCAAATTGGTATGTTGATCATCCACCCTCAGTCATCAAACATACTTGTTAAATCCTTATTGTCTGTAATGCTTTTTTTGTTTTTTTAATCTTAAGTGGATATTATGGCGCCTCTTTAGATATTTAACACGAAAACAAATAGCTATATACCTTTCGTTAAGATTACGTTCTAAATCATTTTTCAGCCCGTATTATTTACTGTTATTTAATCAATTGCAGGAAAAGCAGGAATTGATTAAAATTTAATTGACAGGTAACATCCTTTTTTTTTTACGGACGTCAAAGATTTTGAAATAGATTCCATAGTATCAAAATGTATTTTCATACAACTATAAGCAAGATTTGTTCACGTAACCACAGAGGAAGTTTTAAATCCACTTCAGTACTTCCTGTCAAGCCCACAGAGTAATTTATGCCAGAGCCTGAATTCTGGACTGCAAAGTAAATCATTTTGAGGTGGAAGGGGAAACGCTTCAGGATATTAATAAACTACCGAATGGAATTTGCGAAATTCTATCAAAGAGTCGGGGGGACGTGGAGGACGTATTGGTGGACAGCCATTCATTCATTCACTGATACGTTGCGAGTCTCTCATTCATGACGAATTCTGAAGCACTGCTGCTTTTCACGTTACGTATTCCAACGAAGGCGAACTTCAAAAGGTCATATTTGGTTTGTACTGTGAATTAAATTTTCATTCTGTTTTATGTCATGGAACAGTTCTTAGGACGAATTTATTTCCCACCTTTATTTGATTTTGCATTCCAGAGAAAGATATAGAGCTCTCCTGCCTCTTGGTATGATATATATATATATATATATATATATATATATATATATATATATATATATATATATGCATATAAAAACACCTTATCGTGCTTCTAAGTAATCAGTAGAAAAATCCACAGCAATATTCTTATTTATCAAGACGAAATATATATGTAGAAATATTTACAATGCATTGTAAATATTTCTACAAATATATTTCGTGTTGATAAATAAGAATATTGCTGTGGATCCTTCTACTACATATATACATGTGTGTGTGGGTGTGTGTTTGTGTACGAGGTCCATTCACAAAAATACCCACTGTATGAATGTGAACAGAAGTAACAGAGACTTAATACATTTTTGATCTGCAAGGAAGCAAATGTGGAGGAAAAAAAAACTAAAGAAATGGATCTCATAATGTAAGATGCAAATGAAGATAGGCCGGAAGTGACTGTAAATTACAGAAGTACTGTAATACTAAAATGTGACAGAAAAATAAAAAAAAATTGTGAAATATCGAATTACCCCGATGTCATTAAAAACACACACACACAAACCTATTTAACTTATCCATATATTGTTAGCATTACCAAGACTTACTTTATTACTTTTCCTTTGTATTTATCCTACCCCACCCAAACCTCCCCCCTCCCCCTTCTGCTCTTTAGTTTTCTTCCCACAATATCTATATCACCTATCGTGACTTCTACGAATTCTTAAAATCAATACCTATATCACCTACCTTGACTTCTACGAACTCTTAAATCAATATCTATGTCACCTACCATTACTTCTACGAACTCTTAAAATCAATATCTATATCACCTACCATAACTTCTACGAATTCTTAAAAATCAATATCTATATCACCTACCATGACTACGAATTTTTAAAATCAATATTTATATCACCTACCATGACCATTAAGAATTCTTGCAATCCATTTGCATATTTACCACAACAATCTAAATTAAATTAAAACTAAATTAAATTCACAGAAGAATTTCGAAAGACACAAGAAAATGTGAAAGGAGAAGACTTCCCCAATTGCACAGAAACCTCGACTTTCCACTAGACGTGAAAGGAACAAGAATCACATTGAATTCCATAATCTCTTGAGATAAAA
>NC_087202.1:3140713-3165713 GCF_015104395.2 Macrobrachium nipponense | reverse complement strand
TATATATATATATATATATATATACATATATATATATATACATATATATATATATCATATATTTATATATATATATATATATATATATATATATATATATATATATATATATAATATATATATATATATATTCTATATATAAACGTAATATATATACACACACATACTATACATAAATCTTATATATAAATATATATAGACGTGTGTGTTTTGAAATAAATAACTTACTTATCAATAATAGGCATTTTCCCAGACAGTAAGCCTTCAAAAATGATTAAAAAAACAAACTTAGCGAGTTCCAGACATTTTCACGCTGAACGTAATAACTAATGCCATTTACCTCAAGGCAAAACAATAAAGAATTTTTATTTCCTTTTTTTCCGCCTAGATCCGCTGAATATTACATACCACTACGTGAACCACTACAATTATACCACTCCTATTGTGAAACACTTTGGCAGGCGAATAATTCACAATGAATTCTCAAGCACCCAAAAGTCTTGGGAGGGAGAATTTAGTTTCTCGACGCACACTGCTCTCGAATTACAGTCTTAATTAAACGTCGGTATTGCGCACAGGTAATTAAGCACTTTAGCCCAGGTAATTTTATCGTCAAGAAGTCACGTCTCCTATCGGTGGGCCTCGAAGTAACTTTGTGAACGTATTTTAACAACTACTGAAAGGTGGCCAGTGTGACTTTTTTTTTCTCTCGTGTGTGCCAAGCTATTGTTATAAACTTTCCCATCTAGCCAGAAACTTTTTTTCCTTTATATGTATATATATATATGTATATATATATATATATATATATATATATATATATATATATATATATATATATATATATGAATATTTATCACATCAACGTGATTCATATAAATTATTCGAGCTACAAATGCCCTTTAATATCTAATTCGCTCTATCTCGGAATTAATATATTTTCATATATGTAAACCGAAGGGGAATTTTTTAGTTGATAATAATTTCGTCCTCTCGAGAGTTCGCACCACCGGCCAGCGAACAGAGAAGACGAAATTTATTATCGAATAAAAAATCAATCTTCGGTTACATATATGAAAATATATTATTCCCGAGATAGAGCGAATTAGATATTATAGGACATTTGTAGCTCGAATAAAATATATATATATATATATATATATATATATATATATATATATATATATATATATATATATATATATATATAGGTATATATATATATATATATATATATATATATATATATATATATATATATATATATATATATATATATATATAATATATATATATATATATATATATATATATATATATATATTACGGTATTTAGCGACGGGGAGATCTTAAGAGGACCCATATTTCAGTGTGGCGATATCTCCCTGGAGTTGAATTGAATACGGAATTTAGGCCAAAGGCCAAGCACTGGGACCTATGAGGCCATTCAATGTTAAAACGGACACTGACAGTAAAAGGTGTAACAGGAGGAAAACCTCAAAGCAGTTGCACTATGAATCAATTGTTAGGAGAGGGTGGAAAGTAAGATGGAAGAATGAGAATATGAAAGGAGGTACAGTAAAAGGAACGAAAGGGGTTGCGGCTAGGGGCCTCAGGATGGCACGCTGCAAAGAACTTCAAGTAATGCCTACAGTGCACTGCATGAGGTCCACTGACGGCACTGCTCCCCTACGGGGACAAAGAAACTTAAGCAATGCTTTAAGTAGGAATCTTTTAATTCATTTTACCCAATTTAACGATGGAAGATCTGACCAAAATATTTAGAATCAAAACAGTAGATATGGAAAAGCAAAACTACGACAATTAACAAGTTATCTCGAATCATCAAAGTCACCAAGAAAAGCTTTTCGTTTTGTTAAAACGTGAAAGTTCACATGACGTCATCTGGGAGATGAAATGAGAGATCCCTGGAGGAAGTCCCTTTCACTCTCCTTAAAAATCGCAAACTGCCTCAATTTAGTTGGGACGTTCATGGCACGAATTACAAAGGTAATTAAACGCCCAAATTGCAAAAGGTTATATTAAGCTCTTCAGATATATATTTTTTTTCGCTCGGGTATTTTCCAGTCTTTCATTTAACCCTGGCTTATGCAAAGATATTTCCTCCAGAATTACGTCATTTTATTGATATATGTTTTTTTTTATTCTGAATGGATTTGAGTATCGAGGTCAACATATTGAGACTAACATGGTGTTAGTTATAATTATATATATATATATATAATATATATATATATATATATATATATATATTATACATATATATATATATATATATATATATCTATATATATGTGTGTATATCTATATATATATATATAATTAATTAATTATATATATAAATATAATATAATGTATATAATATAATAACCTTATTATATATAATATATATTTAATAATATATATAATGCATGTGCATATATCTTTAACATAGTGATGGATGTTATAATAGAGGAAGTAAGGGAGACAGTACCATGGAACATATTGTATGCGGATGATATTGTTCTGTGTGCAGAGAGCAGGGAAGATCTGGAAGTGAAATTGGAAAGATGGAGACAAGTACTGGAGGACAGAGGAATGAGAATAAGTAGATCCAAGACAGAATATATGTGTACCACCACTGAGGGGGATGATAGAGAAAGTATTCAGCTTGGTGGAGAGCAAATAAGGAGAGTTGATAAGTTTAAGTATTTGGGATCTTTTGTTAACGCTGGAGGAAGTATGGAAGAAGAAGTAAAACATCGGGTACAGGCAGGCTGGAACAACTGGAGAGCGGCCTCGGGAGTTCTTTGTGACAAAAGAGTGCCGCTTAGGTTAAAAGGAAAATTTCACAAGACGGTGGTAAGAACAGCAATGCTGTATGGTACGGAAACAGCAAGCATGAGAAAAGCAGAGCAGAAGAAGATGGCTGTGGCAGAAATGAGAATGCTTAGGTGGATGTCTGGGGTGACAAGAGTGGATAGGATCAGAAATGACTACATAAGGGGGTCAACTAAGGTGGTGGAAGTATCAAAGAAAGTGCAGGAGGGGAGGCTGAGATGGTATGGACACCTGTTGAGGAGAGATGAGGACCACGCTGGGAGACATACTATGGGGGTGGAGGTGCAAGGAAGAAGAAAAAGAGGGAGACCAAGAAAGAGATGGAAGGACTGTGTGAGAGGAGACTTAAATGAGAAGGGAATTGATGAGGCAGAAGCACAAGATAGAAATAGATGGAAACGGCTCATCCAAAACGGCGACCCCATATAAAAATGGGAACAAGCTGGGAAGAAGAAGAAGAAGAATGCATGTGCATATATGAATGTGTATACACATATGTTTGCATAATCTCGTGTTACACCCTGTATATGTGTATACACTCGTATATACTCGTATATATATATATATATATATATATATATATATATATATATATATATACGAGTATTATATATATATATATATATATATATATATATATATATATATATATATATATATATGGGGATACAATCCACAATGAAGTAAAATCCTCTTGTAGTTCCTTGAGGTGACATATCACACTTTAGTGAACAAGACCACAGTTGATGGTCGAAAGCTTTAATCCTGTACAAGATATATTTATTTTAAACTACAAGAGGATTTTACTTCATTGTGGATTGTATCCCCATTTACTTAGAGGTACGACATAGTACCTGGCTTCTGCATATATATATATATATATATATATATATATATATATATATATATATATATATATATATAACGTGGCAAATAAACCGTGTTTGTGTATGTGTGTACACTTGAAAGTTGAGCAAATAAAACGTGTGTGTGTGTGGGTACACTTTAAAAGTGTCACATCTTCCAAGGACTCCAAGAAGGTTCGAGGAAACGCGAACGTCAAGAAAGTTATGTCCATGAAACTAAGAATCAGTTATGCAAAGCTTTGCACAAGGAGTGTCCAGCCTCTAAAATATAGTAATTGACAATATATATATATATATATATATATATATATATATATATATATATATATATATATATTCATGAGAAAAAACGAGTTTAAAGTCGTATTCAAATGTGCGTCATTTAAAATATATCT
This sequence comes from Macrobrachium nipponense, assembly GCF_015104395.2. Lineage (NCBI taxonomy): Eukaryota > Metazoa > Arthropoda > Malacostraca > Decapoda > Palaemonidae > Macrobrachium > Macrobrachium nipponense. Next base: position 3,161,611 of record NC_087202.1, on the reverse strand, counting down.
GTTGCAATATCGTGTTATAAAATAATTTAATTATATACTTTATAACGTTCTTGAGCACCTTGTTGCTATCTGATAGTACAACGCAGAAAAGCAGTCATCAAAATTATGTATAATAGTGGTATATGCGAAAATGGCGGTAATATAATAATAATAATAATAATAATAATAATAATAATAATAATAATAAAATATTACATATATCAATGCTCACAGAGAAATCCCAAATGTAATTATTAGGCCTATATAATACAAATATTACATTGAACTTTCATATCAAATGTTAGTGAGAAAACCATATTGCTATAAAACACACACATACACAACGCTGCTCATAAAGAAACGACTATGTTATACATATGAGGCCTATACATACACCAATGATCAGAAAGAAACCAGTTATAAATGCTAGACCTATATACTATTACACACCAACTCTCATGAAGGCACGACTATGCTGTAAATATTAGGCCAACATATACACCTAAGTTCGGAAAAAACCACTGCTATAAATATAAGTTTCATATGTACACACCAATGCTCATAGAGACTCACAATGTTATAAATATTAGCCCTATATATTCACACCAATGATCATAAAGAAACCAGTGTTATAAATATTAGGTCAATATATACACACCAACGCTCATAAAGAAGCCAGTGTCATATATATTAGGCCTATATATATACCAACTCTCATGAAAAAACGACTGTTGTAAATATTAGGCCTATATATACAACTATGCTCGGAAAGAAACCACAAATTTATAAATATTAGACCTACATACGAGTATACACCAATTCTCGTGAAGAAACGACTGTTATAAATATTATGCCTTTATATACACCTTTGGTCAGAAAGAAACCACAATTTTATAAATATTAGGCATACATACGTATATACACCACCGCTCATAAAGAAACCAGTATTATAAATATTAGGCCTATATATACAACAATGATCATAGAGAACCCACAATGTTATAAATATGACGCCTATATAACACAAATATTAACATGAGCATGCATATAATACTTAAGAGAACATCACAACGCTTATAATAAAAAATACATAAAAAGCAAGGCAAGAGAAAACAACAGTGCTATAAATATGCATAAAGATATTAGACTAAGGAGAGAGAGAGAGAGAGAGAGAGAGAGAGAGAGAGAGAGAGAGAGAGAGAGAGAGAGAAACTATTAAACATTATGCAGTACCTACTCACCGTCCCTGTCGGCTACCAAAGTAACGAGGATTTTGGGCGTAGGCGCTGGTGCTGGTACTCTGCAAAAATAAATAAATAAATAAATTAATAAATAAACAAATAAAATGAGATACAGCTTTTAAAAATGAGAAAGCAGGTTCAACGTTTACAGGCAACAACATCTCCGTGTACACGAGTCGTTAAGGTACTTCAACAAGTTCGCGCCATTAAAAGATATATTTATCAGTGTCGAATATCCTTAATTCAATTATTTATCTTATTTTGTTACGTTTAAGGGCAGCAGCACAAAGCCTATTTGAAATTCGGGTAAGTGTTGAAGCAGAAATATGAAATAATAATAATAATAATAATAATAATAATAATAATAATATGGCAGAAAAAAGGCTAAGAAGCAAGAAAACAAGGGAGGAACTCAACGAGAAATACAAAGTACAAGAGAGGGGACTAAACAACACAATAGAAGATGTAAAACAGAGGCTTAAGGCCAAAGCACACAAGATCCAACGGTACTGAACAGGAATAAGGGATACCAACAGAACAAACTATTCGGAACCAACCAGAAAAGACTATACAGCCAACTAAGAGGGGAAGACAACCACCCAGAAATTCCTGAACCGACCGAATCAAGTAAGAGACTCTGGGAAAAACATATGGAGCAATCCGGTATCACACAACAAACATGCAACATGGCTCCAGGAAGTCAAGGAAGAAGAAACAGGGAGAATAAAACAAAGATTCACAGACATCACGACGGACACAGTCAGATACCAACTAAAGAAAAATGCCAAACAAAAATGGAAAGCCCAGGTCCCGATGAAAGTCCATGGATACTGGCTCAAAAACTTCAAGGCCCTACACCCACGAATAGCAGAACAACTCCAGCATTGTATCTCAAATCACCAAGCACCCAAATGGATGACCACAGGAAGAACATCCTTAGTACAAAAGACAAGAGTAAGGGAAATATAGCCAGTAACTACAGGCCTATCACCTGCCTACAATAATGTGGAAGTTACTAACAGGTATCATCAGTGAAAGGCTATACATCTACCTAGAGGAGACAAACACCATCCCGCACCAACAGAAAGGCTGCAGAAGGAAGTGTAGGGGCACAAAAGACCAGCTCCTGGATAGACAAAATGGCGGTAATGAAGAACAGTAGGAGAAGGAAAACCAACCTAAGCATGGCATGGATAGACTATAAGAAAGCCTTCGACATGATACCACACACATGGCTAATAGAATGCCTGAAAATATATGGGGTGGGCAGGAGGAAAATACCATCAGTTCCTCAAAAATACAATGCGCAACTGGAATACAATACTTACAAGCTCTGGAAAAAGACTAGCAGAGGTTAATATCAGGAGAGGATCTTCCAGGGCGACTCACTGTCCCCACTACTCTTCGTAGTAGCCATGATTCCCATGACAAAAGTACTACAGAAGATGGATGGCCGGGTACCAACTCAAGAAAAGAGGCAACAAAATCAACCATCTGATGTTCATGGACGACATCAAGCTGTATGGTAAGAGCATCAAGGAAACTAGATACCCTAATCCAGACTTGTAAGGATTGTATCCTGGGGGACATCAGGATGAGTTTGGAATAGAAAAATGCGCCTTAGTCAACATACAAAAAAGGCAAAGTAACGAGAACTGAAGGGATAAAGCTACCAGATGGGAGCAACATCAAACATAGATGAGAAGGATACAAATACCTGGGAATAAATGGAATAAGGAGAGGAGATATAAAACACAACGAGATGAAGGACACGATCAGGAAAGAATATATGCAGAGACTCAAGGCGATAGTCAAGTCAAAATCAACGCCGGAAATATGATAAAAGCCATAAATACATGGGCAGTGTTCAGTAATCAGATACAGCGCGAGGAATAGTGGAATGGACGAAGGCAGAACTCCGCAGCATAGATCAGAAAACCAGGAAAAAACAAATGACAATACACAAAGCACTACACCCAAGAGCAAATACGGACAGACTATAACATAACACGAAAGGAAGGAGGGAGAGGACCTACTAAGTATAGAGGACTGCGTCAACATCGAAAACAGAGCACTGGGGTAATATCTGAAAACCAGTGAAGAGCCGTGGGCTAAAGAGTGCATGGGAAGACGGGACATATAAAAAAGTAGACGAAGACCCAGAAATATACAGAGACAGGAGAAAGACCGAAAGAACAGAGGAATGGCACAACAAACCAATGCACGGACAATACATGAGACAGACTAAAGAACTAGCCAGCGATGACAATTGGCAATGGCTACAGAGGGGAGAGCTAAAGAAGGAAACTGAAGGAATGATAACAGCGGCACAAGATCAGGCCCTAAGAACCAGATATGTTCAAAGTATGATAGACGGAAATAACATCTCTCCCATATGTAGGAAGTGCAATACGAAAAATGAAACCATAAACCACATAGCAAGTGAATGCCCGGCACTTGCACAGAACCAGTACAAAAAGAGGCATGATTCAGTGGCAAAAGCCCTCCACTGGAGCCTGTGCAAGAAACATCAGCTACCTGCAGTAATAAGTGGTACGCACCCAACCTAAGGAGTGATTGAAAAACGATCAGGCAAAGATCCTCTGGACTATGGTTATCAGAAAACGATGGGTGTACGTGCAACAGGACCAGACGTGACGTTGATGACAAAGTCAAGAAGAAAGTATCACTCATTGATGTCGCAATACCATGGACACCAGAGTTGAAGAGAAAAGAGAGGAAAAAAATGGTTAGTCCAAGATCTGAAAATAGAAATAAGAAGGATATGGGATATGCCAGTGGAAATCGTACCCATAATCATAGGAGCACTAGGCAACGATCCCAAGATCCCTGAAAGGAATCTGGAAAAACACTAGAGGCTGAAGTAGCTCCGGGCCTCATGCAGATAGAGTGTGATCCTAGAAACGACGGCACAATAGTAAGAAAAGAAAGTGATGGACTCCTAAGGAGGCCAGGATGCAACCCGGAACCCCACACTATAAATACCACCCAGTCGAATTGGAGGACTGTGATAGCGAGCAAAAAAAAAAAAAAAACAAAAAAAATAATAATAATAATAAAATCAATGCTCAGAAGGAAGCACTTATAAAATGTTTACGGCCTATATGATTGATAAATACTTAAAATAGGCCATTGCATGTACAGTTGTGTGTGTAATAGAGAAGAGGAGAGAGAGAGATAGCTGAGAGAGGAGAGAATAGAGAGAATGTACACTGCTCAGGCAGTTACTTCACCAAGCCCTTGCGTAACTATCTCCCCGAAGGCGGCACAAAATTATGTAGTACTCTTAAACATTTCTTTTTAGTGGATTGTGTCCCTGGTATAAGCCTACCATCTTCTAGCCCTGTGATTGTGTCCCTCAAGCAGGCCTATCATCTCCCAGCCTTGTGATTGTTCCTCAAGTAGGCCTACCATCTTCTAGCCTTGTGATTGTTTCTCGAGTAGGCCTCCCAATTTTCTAGCCTTGTGATTGTTTCTCGAGTAGGCCTCCCAATTTTCTAGCCTTGTGATTGTGTCCCTCCAGTATGCCTACCATCTTCTAGCTCAGTGATTGTGTCCCTGTATAGGCCTACCATCTTCTAGCCTTGTGATTGTGTCCCTGGAGTAGGCCTACCATACTCTAGCCTTGTGATTGTCTCCCTGGAGTATGCCTACCATACTCTAGCCTTGTGATTGTCTCCCTGGAGTAGGCCTACCATACTCTAGCCTTGTGATTGTCTCCCTGGAGTAGGCCTACCATACTCTGTTGATTGTCTCCCCTGGAGTGGCCTTACCTACTCTGCCTGTATTGTCTCCCTGGAGTAGGCCTACCATACTCTAGCCTTGTGATTGTCTCCCTGGAGTAGGCCTCCCAATTTTATAGCCTTGTGACTGTGTCCCTTGAATAGGCCTACCATCTTCTAGCCGTATAAGTGTGTCTCTGGAGTAGGCCTACCATCTTCTAGCCCTGTGATTGTGTCCCTCAAGTAGGTCTAGCATCTTCTAGCCCTCTGATTGTGTCCCTCAAGAACCCTACCAAATTTCGAGCCCTGTGATCGTGTCCCTAGGAAGCAGAGGCACATCATTTCTCCACGAGCAGGTCTTGCTTCCCCCCTCCCTTGACCCCCCCCTAAAAAAAAAAACTCGTCATTCTCACAGCCACAGCGTCCAATCTCACACGTTTCACGAATTCACTATCACGAAAAATACGAAAGAATACAATGTCTCAGCCGTTCAAGAGAACCGCGCTGGAGTGAATGAATGCATACGCACCACTTACACTATTATACAGGGTTGGCCAAAACGTCGGCCAATCAGAACGCTGGCTTCACCTGAGCTCGATTCTCATTGGCTGAGTTGAACCATCGCTTCGTAGACATGTGCGCGAACAGGAAGCGGGTCCCTCGGACTCTCTCCCCACTACCTGTGCTGCTTGGGACAGCGTTTAAAAAATTCTGTCTAGTCTCTAGTGTCTCCATTGTCAGTGTTTGTCACTAAATCTCAGGACACAGAAGGCTGGAACGTCTCTTGTGTTTTGGAGGATATTCGACCGTGAAGATACAATCAGAAGGGCATATATTATATACCATTGGAAAGGGCTAATCAAGGAGACTACAGCACTCTTAGTTAAATAACTATTTCCACTTGATACATGGATTGATCTTATCAGTTTGGTGTTCATTTATACCGTAGAATAACCGAGAATTCTCTAAATAACTTTATGTACAAAATCCAGCTCAGCATAACCCAATAAATATCTGTATAGAAAAACAAAAATAGTAACAAACAGACCTTCGTCGTAATATGAAACATGTAAGTCATAATTAATTCTATATATATATTTTTTATAATAAATAAATATATTATATAATTATTATATATATATATATATATACATATATATATATATATTATATACTATATATATATATATTATATATATATATTATATATATATATATGTAAAATAAAGGGGTTTTTGCCACGAAGGAAAAAATGAAAAAGCGAGATAGCCGAGTACTTTCGGTCTTGTTCCCCGACCCGTGGGTCGGAACAAGACCGAAAGTACTCGGTTTTCCCGCTTTTTCCTTTTTTCCTTCGTGGCAAAAACCTTTATTTATACATAGCATCACGTTTTATATACTTCGTGATCAAGTTATTCATATATATATGTGTGTATATATATATATATATATATATATATATATATATATATATATATATATATATATATATATACATTTTTTCATTACGAATAATGATCTCATGCTCAAACATTTTGTGTTCGTCTAGTACAACATTACACAAAAACAAGAGAAAATATAAAAATAAATAATTCTAGACTAACTGGGTGCTATACGTACGTGTGAAAAATAAAACATGATAAAATTAATTTTGGCTTAGCATCAATGGTACTTTTTTTTCATGATGGTAAAGTTGCATCTGTAAAACGAAACGTTGTTTTAACATTTTTTATTGCAAGTGGTAGAGTTTGGGTAATATCAAATACATGAGGAAGAAGAGCTTAGTTTACCATCCAAAAACAAGAGAAGATACAAACATCATAAATATCTACGTTAAACAGTAGTCCAATAATGGGGCAGTGAATCTCCCTTTCAATACAGAACTCTGCCACTTTATGGATTCCAAGTTTTAATTCCATACTTTCCTCACTCTTTCCTTTCTGATAAACATTTTATCTTTTAATAATATCTCACGTGACGTACAGTTTTCAGCGACATATAGAATATTACGTTTCCAGCTTTAATCAGTTTTTTTTTTTTTTTACGTAATTAGGAATCTTTTCTCATATACAAGGAATGAATATTTTAGGTTATTCGAAGAATTTCATTGAAGTCTCGCCATGCCATCCTATAGTAAGTTGTAAAAAAAAATCAGCATAGGCCTAGACACACTAAAATACTCTCTCTCTCTCTCTCTCTCTCTCTCTCTCTCTCTCTCTCTCTCTCTCTCTCGCTGGTACTTATAAAACTATTTTAATGGGATACAACTCTCTCTCTTTAATATTTCTCATAAAATTTCATTGTAATGGGGTATAATTCTCTCTCTCTCTCTCTCTCTCTCTCTCTTCTCTCTCTCTCTCTCTCTCTCTCTCTAGTATTTCTCTCTTTCACTCTCTCTCTAGTATTTCTCTCTTTCACTCTCTCTCTCTCTAGTATTTCTCTCTCTCTCTCTCACTCTCTCTCTCTCTCACTCTCTCTCTCTCTCTCAAAGTTTGGATCACATTGAGAGATACAACTAACAAGTCTTTAAGACATCCTAATCCTTGTAACTCCTTGTAACTTGTTGTTATACAGCCGACAAAGTTTCAGACTAAACAGATCCTGCCTATCAAACCTCTTGGAGTTTTTCCATAACATGCTAGGTATCTACGACAGTAGTAGAGCAATAGATATACTCTACTTAGATTTCCAAAAGGCCTTTGACAAAATCCCACACAAGAAACTAATGATAAAAGTTAGAGCTTTCGGAACTGTAGGAGAAACAGCAGACAACTAATAGAGACATTCAAAATGCAATTGATTAACAAGTATCACAATACAAACATTCAAGGAAATAAAAATAACAAATATATCTACATTGCGGATACACTCAAAAACATTTCACACACTCCCAAGAAAAACACCGAACGAAATAAAAATAACAAAATTAGTACATGGATACACTAAAAAACATCACTTAGACTCCCAAATCACCAGCTGTGAGCCATTTCACACACTTCCAAGCAGCAAAATTCATCTCAAAGGAAAGCAACCAAATGCAATTCTGGACGGACCACCCTATCCTTCCTTAGGATTCAAATCCACTTTCTGTGCCGTCCCTGGTGGCCTTAATAATGGTAGGTTCGCCATAATTCCGAGAATTATAATAATTATATGCATACCATTCTGTTCCCAATTATCCCCGAGGCGAATTGAGTCATTTGCATTGGGTCTCTGGAGACAAGCTTCTTGAGCTGATTTCCCTGGATATCATTAGGATATCTGGAAGCTTTGGCAATTGTTCTTGCCGAAGGAAACCTTCCGGGAATTCGGTAATCTTGAGTGACGTAGATTAATAAATAAAAAAATGTGGCCAATGGTCATTACAGTAATGTATATTGTCATATTTACCTTTTCGCAATTCTGTTGTTTATATATGCTGACCTGTTTTTACCTATGAGCGCTTACACCAGACTTGTGAAAGGTTAGAATTATTATTATTATTTTTTTTTATTTATTATTTTTTTTTTTGCTCTATCACAGTCCTCCAATTCGACTGGGTGGTATTTATAGTGTGGGGTTCCGGGTTGCATCCTGCCTCCTTAGGAGTCCATCACTTTTCTTACTATGTGCGCCGTTTCTAGGATCACACTCTTCTGCATGAGTCCTGGAGCTACTTCAGCGTCTAGTTTTTCTAGATTCCTTTTCAGGGATCTTGGGATCGTGCCTAGTGCTCCTATGATTATGGGTACGATTTCCACTGGCATATCCCATATTCTTCTTATTTCTATTTTCAGATCTTGATACTTATCCATTTTTTCCCTCTCTTTCTCTTCAACTCTGGTGTCCCATGGTATTGCGACATCAATGAGTGATACTTTCTTCTTGACTTTGTCAATCAACGTCACGTCTGGTCTATTTGCACGTATCACCCTATCCGTTCTGATACCATAGTCCCAGAGGATCTTTGCCTGATCGTTTTCTATCACTCCCTCTGGTTGGTGCTCGTACCACTTATTACTGCAAGGTAGCTGATGTTTCTTGCACAGGCTCCAGTGTAGGGCTTTTTGTACTGGTTCTGTGCAAGTGCTGGGCATTCGCTTGCTATGTGGTTTATGGTTTCATTTTTCGTATTGCACTTCCTACATATGGGAGAGATGTTATTTCCGTCTATCGTTCTTTGAATATATCTGGTTCTTAGGGCCTGATCTTGTGACGCTGTTATCATTCCTTCAGTTTCCTTCTTCAGCTCTCCCCTCTGTAGCCATTGCCATGTGTTATCGTTGGCTAGTTCTTTAGTCTGTCTCATGTATTGTCCATGCATTGGTTTGTTGTGCCAGTCCTCTGTTCTGTCTGCCATTCTTCTGTCTCTGTATATTTCTGGGTCTTCGTCTACTTTTATTAGTCCTTCTTCCCATGCACTCTTTAGCCACTCGTCTTCACTGGTTTTCAGATATTGCCCCAGTGCTCTGTTTTCGATGTTGACGCAGTCCTCTATACTTAGTAGTCCTCTCCCTCCTTCCTTTCGTGTTATGTATAGTCTGTCCGTGTTTGCTCTTGGGTGTAGTGCTTTGTGTATTGTCATATGTTTCCTGGTTTTCTGATCTATGCTGCGGAGTTCTGCCTTCGTCCATTCCACTATTCCTGCGCTGTATCTGATTACTGGCACAGCCCATGTGTTTATGGCTTTTATCATATTTCCGGCGTTGAGTTTTGACTTGAGTATCGCCTTGAGTCTCTGCATATATTCTTTCCTGATCGTGTCCTTCATCTCTTGGTGTTTTATATCCCCTCCTTCCATTATTCCCAAGTATTTGTATCCTGTCTCATCTATGTGTTTGATGTTGCTCCCATCTGGTTACTTTGCCTTTTTGTATATTGACTAAGGCGCATTTTTCTATTCCAGACTCCATCCTGATGTCCCCAGATACAATCCTTATTATTATTATTATTATTATTATTATTATTATTATTATTATTATTATTATATTTAAAATTTCCCATTCCCCTTTGCACATAAGACTGGCCTTAGATTGGTATTATATCTTCCTTAAAATTATAATGACCAGGATACCTTGTGGAAATGAACACAGAATCAGTACAAGTTAAATACATACATACATCATATATATATATATATATATATATATATATTATATATATATATATATATATATTGTAACGATAAGTCATTATTTGTTTTAAACAACCAGTACGCATTACGATGGTTGCATTGTTTCCCTTACCCGCCAGCGTTTATCGTCATGGTGACGAAGTTACTTCTGTCCTGGTGTGAGTGACACCTGCAGACAGGTTTTGGATGGCGACCTCAGAGGTTCTGGGAAACCTCGGCTGAGAAGGCAGCAGCAGCATGGCAGTGTTGAAACAGTTGGAAATCATTTGACTTCAACGGGAGGATTCACTTCGACGTGAGGATGAGAACCTCTACGTCTGTTTGTATAATGGCTGCTTCTGTTAGCAGTATGAACAGGTGTCTTGTACCTGGTCACTTCCTCGGGAGGATGAGGACCTCGCCTCCTGTGTATATGATGGATTCTCCAGTAGTATCCGGATTTGTCTGTTTTTGTATGCTACTTTGGTGGTGTGTATCTGTAACTTATTGTGCAGATCATAGGTTATACTGCTTATTTAAGATATCATTATTATTATAGTTTGTGCTGTCTGTATGTAATGTCTGTGTTTTAACTTAATTTTGGTGTTCATTGTTATAACATAACTTTGGTGTCGAGCAAGTGTATGGCTCTGATAATGATGTGTTTTAACTTAATTTTGGTGTTCATTGTTATAACATAACTTTGGTGTCGAGCAAGTGTATGGCTCTGATAATGATGTTGATTTGCATCATTATATTTATTGTGGTGTCGAGCAAGTGTATGGCTCTTGATTTAATGCAATCTTCACATTTTTCTGTTTTATTAATGGTTTTTGATTATTTATGATAATTGATAATTGATCACTGAATTTTCGCCACCCAAAACCTGTTCTCACTGTAAATAATGTAACAACCTGTAAATAAATTATTATTAAGGTTATTCTTGCATTTTGTTCAGTCCTCCTCCTTGATTTGCCTTGCCTTTCGTCAGTCATTCCAGCCGAATTTCTTGTTTTTATTTTGAATCTGCTGGTCTCTAATAAAGAGACCGTTACAATATATACATATATAATATATATTATTATATATAAATAATATATATTATATATAATATATTAATATATATATATACATTATGACTGGTAAAAATTTGGTTCTGTTACGACAGAGTTTCCATCTAATAAAAGGAGCCCATAAAAACGCCAAAATAAAGAAAGTAAGTACTACTATATTTCAAGAGACTTCTGTGTCTCTCTTCAGGTGGCTAATGCATGAGATAAGTTACAGAACAGGTTGGTATTTATACCAAGAGATCCATCCACAGGTAGCCGGTTTACTAAGTCCCCCCCCCCCCCCCCCCCCCCCCCCCCCCCCCCCCCCCCACCGTGATAATTCCTCTTTAATCCTCTTAAGCGTTGAGTGAAGGAAGATTTTACTATGATATCTGAATCCCAGGCTCCCTTTGAGACGTTCATCACCTTTCTTTGTTTAATCAAGGCTGACTTTGATTACCGACCTGAAGAGAGATACAGAAGTCTCTGAAATATAGTACTTACTTTCTATATTTTGGTGTTTTCATGGGCTCCTTTTATCATATATATATATATATATATATATATATATATATATATATATATATATTATATATATATATATATATGTGTGTGTGTGTGTATATATATATACATATATATATATATATATATATATATATATATATATATATATATATATATATTATATATATAATAACAGAAACCTTTCTACTGTAGTTTCAGTAAATCGAACACATCCAAATGAAGAATTTGAAAACGATGCGAAACACACTTTCCCCTTTATTATTACCAAAATTTTCCACTTTTATCCAACGCTTCCATTATGTAATTAGGGGGATCCGGCCATCAGTCTGTGGATAGATGTTATGTATTTTCTACAATTAGCTGTCACTGACTCAACTGTATTTTGTATTTTTATTTTTCGTCCAGTTCTATTTGCCTCTTGGCAATGCTTATCCAACTTATTGATTATTAAAAAATACTCAAGGCATAAGTCTTGAAATGGAGCAACAAATCCAGTTATGTATGAATACATCTATATATTTTATTAATAAATCTCTACAGATAATTATCGGGAATCTGTACCATTGAAAAAGGTAAACGAACAGATTCCCGAAAGCCCCCTGTAAAGATTTATTCTTAAATAAATAGATGTACTCTTACATAACTGTGTTTTTGTTCCTCTTTATTGAGCGTTATCGCGAATTTTTATGCCCCAATAAAAACGTAAAACTCCAAAGGATCCGATGGTCTTGTTGAGATGCCCTAATTAGGCTATGCCTTGTCAAATACCTGGACCGATCAACGTTCGTTGACAAGATTAATTGACGCGTGAATAAGGATGAAGCACAAAATCACTAACGTTAAAACAGCTTATATATATTAATACCCGGACATTCTTTCTGATGGCGCGCGTCTGCAACGATCAGCGAATCCCATTACCCGGGAAGAAAATTATAGAACCGAAGAGGCACAATCTCACGCGAATAAAAAATATTCATTTCCTCGTTGCAAGAGCCATTCGAGTGTTTATATATCGCTGGACGAGAGTCCATTTGCTGGATTGTCGGGAAGGGGATGGGATGGATTTTGCTATCTTAAGATCGTGAAGAAATTGAAAGAGAATTCGAGATAATCGAGATGATTACTGAAATGGGTTGCGGATTCTTATTTTTAATTTTTTTCTTATATTAATTTTTTTCCGCCGTCTGTCAGCTCAAATAGAAGGGGTCCTTCCCAAATAGATCGCATTATCCCATCGCAGCCAGAGCATTTTTCGAATCTGAAATGATTCATAAAACGATACCGAATTGTTCTTGCTTTGGGCACATAAGCATTAGTGTTATTATTGCAGATTTCGATGTGGCATTTATGTCAATAATGCACGCACTCTCTCCATTACGTGATACTCTGGAATATGATACTGAAATCTTATCCACACTACACTCGTTACCAATATATACATATGCATGCATATATATATATATATACATATATATTTAATATATATATATATATATGTGTATATATATATCTATATATATATATATATATTATATTAATATAATTATATACGTAGTATATATAATAATATATCATATATATATATATATACTATGTGTATATATATATATATATATATATAATCATATATGTTAGTATCTATATATATATATATATATATATATATATATCTATATATATATATATATATATATGTAGCAATGGCTACAGAGGGGAGAGCTAAAGAAGGAAACTGAAGGAATGATAACAGCGGTACAAGATCAGGCTCTAAGAACCAGATATGTTCAAAGAACGATAAATGGAAATAACATCTCTCCGATATGTAGAAAGTGCAATACGAAAAATGAAACCATAAACCACATAGCAAGCGAATGCCCGGCACTTGCACAGAACCAGTACAAAAAGAGGCATGATTCAGTGGCAAAAACCCTCCACTGGAACCTGTGCAAGAAACATCAGCTACCTTGCAGTAATAAGTGGTGCGAGCACCAACCTGAGGGAGTGATAGAAAACGATCACGTCCAAATAGACCAGACGTGACGTTGATTGACAAAGTCAAGAAGAAAGTATCACTCATTGATGTCACAATACCATGGGACACCAGAGTCGAAGAGAACGAAAGGGAAAAAATGGATAAGTATCAAGATCTGAAAATAGAAATAAGAAGGATATGGGATATGCCAGTGGAAATTGTACCCATAATCATAGGATTATTAGGCACGATCCCAAGATCCCTGAAAAGGAATCTAGAAAAACTAGAGGCTGAAGTAGCTCCAGGACTCATGCAGAAGAGTGGGATCGTAGAAACGGCACACATAGTAAGAAAAGTGATGGACTCCTAAGGAGGCAGGATGCAACCCGGAAGGACTGTGATCTGTGATAGACCAAAAAAAAAAAAAAAAAAAAAAAAAAAAAAATGTAAAAAAAAAAAAATAAAAAAAAAAATAATAATAATTAATAATAATAATAATAAAATATATTCTTTGGATGCTTGAATTTAAAGTCAGTGGCCCCTTTGGTGGGCTTGTTCCATGCGAATAGGTTTCATCTGCAATCTAATAATGCAATAATAATAATAATAATAATAATAATAATAATAATAATAATAATAATAATAATATTCTTTTTGGATGTTTGAATTTCAAGCCAGTGGCCCATTTGGTGTGCTTATTCCATGCGAATAGGTTTCATCTACTGCAATAATAAAAATAATAATAATAATAATAATAATAATAATAATAATAGTAGGGAAAAACTCTCTATCACGAGAGTATATATAATGTTCTAATTGGTCCACAATAATACAAAGTATAAAAAGTCCGTGTATAATTTTGAAGACTTTACAGATAGCTTTCGAACCCTTCCCTGTGTTCATCTCCAGTCCAAATGAAGAATACGTTACGACAAGTACAGAGGTAAATTTAAAAAACAAGAGACGTTGAGGATCGTTGACAGCGGTCGTTAGGTCGTTAATGGGCAAGGTGAAGAAAGAGGGTAGTTAACAACAACTAGGTGATACCCTCTCCCCTATCATTGATAGGGGAGAGGGTATCACCTAGTTGTTGTTAACTACCCTCTTTCTTCTCCTGGCCCATTAACGAGCTAACGACCGTTGTTAACGATCTTCAACGACTCTTGTTTTTTAAATTTACCTCTGTACTTGTCGTAACTTATTGTTCATTTGGACTGAAGATGAACCCAGGGAAGGGTTCGAAAGCTATCTGTAAAGTCTTCAAAATTATACACGGACTTTTTACACTTTGTATTATTGTGGACCCCTTAGAACAAAATAATAATAATTTGATCACCGAGCACAATATCAATAGTCCTAAAATGATTCCAACAGCAGGAAGAGGATCTTATGAAATGACTGCAGACATTACACGAAATTGTTACGTATGATTAACTGAGCACTAAACATTAGGAGAAAATTTCTATTTTCATCCAGACTCGAACAATCTTTGCTCAGTGATAACGAAGTGGCAAAATCAAAGAATACTGAAACAGAAGGATATAGAACAATGGTTCCCAACATTTTTGGCCTTCTGTGCCCCTTGGGCATATTTATAGATTCCTAGGTACCCCCAAAGAATTGAGGATGAAACAGAAAAACGATGAAATTCATATTGCGATATAATT
The DNA here is from genome assembly GCF_015104395.2 of Macrobrachium nipponense. Taxonomy (NCBI): domain Eukaryota; kingdom Metazoa; phylum Arthropoda; class Malacostraca; order Decapoda; family Palaemonidae; genus Macrobrachium; species Macrobrachium nipponense. The sequence continues at coordinate 3,146,337 of NC_087202.1, read as the reverse complement.
TTATTATGAAATGTGTTTGTGTGGAGTACAGCTTTGCTTACTAAAAAAAAAAAAAAAAAAAAAAAAAAAAAAAAAAAAAAAAAAAAAAAAAAGGCCAGTCTAAATGCAGATTACACCATGCAATGCTCAGTACTAGTTATTCTCTAAGATCCAATGTACCCCCTGAAGAGCACAAATGTACCACTGGGGGTATATGTACCTCTGGTTGGGAACCACCCCCTGATGTAAAGAAAGAGAGAGAGAGAGAGAGAGAGAGAGAGAGAGAGAGAGCCGTCTGTAAACTGTTTAATTGTATTTGGAGTGTAGCCCCTGTCCCTAAGTAGAGAGAGAGAGAAAGAGAGAGAGAGAGAGACCTTACCTTACTTACAGACCTTACATCTTGTTCGGGTTGCCCCAGGTCCCTCAGTATGAGGCACCTCTAATGTCTACCAGAGTTTTGCTAGTGCATCTTCCGGTATATTTTGCATCTTCCAATCTTGGATAGTCTGGGATGCAGTTTAGATATTTGTCGAGCTTATTCTTAAACACATCTACGTTCACTCCTGTTATATTCCTCAGATGAGCTGGCAACGCATTGAATAGACGCTGCATTATCGATGCTGGTGCGTAGTGGATTAATGTCATGTGTGCTTTCCTTATTTTTCCTGGTATAGTTTTGGGCACTATTAATCTACCTCTACTTGCTCTTTCTGATATTTTTAGCTCCATGATGTTTTCAGCTATTTCTTCTATCTGTTTCCATGCCTGAATTATCATGTAGCGTTCTCTTCTCCTTTCTAGACTATATAATTTTAAGGATTGTAGTCTTTCCCAGTAGTCTAGGTCCTTGACTTCTTCTATTCTAGCTGTAAAGGACCTTTGTACACTCTCTATTTGTGCAATATCCTTTTGATAGTGTGGGTACCATATCATATTGCAATATTCAAGTGGACTACGAACATATGTTTTATAAAGCATAATCATGTGTTCAGTTTTTCTTGTTTTGAAATGCCGTAACAATATTCCCATTTTTGCTTTACATTTTGCCAATAGAATTGCTATTTGATCGTTGCATAACATGTTCCTATTCATCATCACATCAAGGTCTTTAACTGCTTCCTTATTTGTGATTGTCTCATTATTAGGTCCCCTATATGCATATAGCTTTCCTTCTCTGTCTCCATAGTTTATTGATTCAAATTTATCAGAGTTAAATACCATCCTATTTACCTCTGCCCAATCATATACTTTGTTAAGGTCTCTTTGTAGAGCGTTCCTATCTTCATCACAAGTAATTTCTCTACTTATTCTTGTGTTATCGGCGAAACTACTCACTACCGAATCCTTAACATTACTGTCAATGTCTGCAATCATAATAACAAACAGTAATGCAGCTAACACCGTACCTTGTGGCACACCAGAAATTACCTTAGCTTCATCCGATTTCTCATCGTTTGCAATAACTATCTGTTTTCTGTTGTGTAAAAATTCTTTTAACCATCTTCCTACTTTATCCACTATATTATGTTTTCTAATTTTCTTCGCTAATATATTATGGTCTACCTTGTCAAAAGCTTTTGCAAAGTCTAGATAAACCACATCTGTTTCATTTCCGCTTTTCATATTTTTGTATATGTTTTCACGGTGGACTAACAGTTGGGTTTGTGTACTTTTTCCAGGTACGAAACCATGTTGTCCTACATTAAACAGATTATTTTTTATTAAATGTTTCATAATATTTTTCTTCATTACCCTTTCATACACTTTCATAATATGTGATGTTAGACTCACAGGCCTATAATTACTTGCCTCTAGTCTTGATCCACTTTTGAATGTAGGGGTAATATATGCTAATTTGTGCTCATCATAAATCGTGCCTGTATCTACACTTTGTCTTAATAATATTGCAAGTGGCTTTGCGATAGAATGAACTACTTCCTTTAACAAAATAGCAGGAACTCCATCAGACCCTGCTGCAGATCCATTTTTAATTTCATTAATAGCCTGCACAATATCAGCTTCATTAAAATCTATGTCAGCTAAATATTCACTATTTTCGTCCCTTACTTCTATATCATTATCTTCATTATCTATTCTAGGGGTAAATTCTCTCTTATATCGTTCTGCCAATATGTTGCAAATTTCCTTTTTTTCATTCGTTAATCTCCCTTCAATTCTTAGAGGGCCTATTTCTATTCTTCTTTTATTCATCTTTTTCGCGTATGAGTATAATAGTTTGGGGTTTTGCTTGATATTTATTAGGGTTTTTTCTTCCAAGTCCCGTTTTTCATTTTCATTTGATTGTATAATCTTTTGTTCTGCATTTTCTATCTTTCTTTTTAGTTCTATAACTTTCCATGCATTTTTTTCTTTTGCAAGACCTTTTTTCCACTTTCTGATTTTCTGGAACAAGATCCTTCTGTCTCTTGGTATGCATGAATGATGTTTACTTTTCTTCTTCGGTATATATTTATCCACTATTTTCTCTAATATTTTATATAATATCTCCGTATTTACCCTTATGTCATCACTTACGAAAATGTTATCCCAATCTTTGTTTAATTCTTCATTTATTTCTGACTATTTAATATTTTTACTGTAGAAGTTGTATTTTCCATATCCTTCCCACTTTTTCATTTCTTGCTTATCTCTGTTTTCACTTGCTTTGGAATGGACTGTTAATTCTATGACATTATGGTCTGAAATACTCGCATTATAAACTATTATTTCTTTAACATAATTCATCTCGTTCACAAATACTAGGTCTAAAGTATTTTCCTTTCTTGTTGGCAGGTGATTTACTTATTAAATGTTGTATTCTAGTAGCATATCTAATAGCTTTTCGAATTGCCTCTTATCTTCTGCAGAGAGAGAGAGAGAGAGAGAAACTCGTCAGCAAAATGTTTAATTGTATTTGGAGTGTAGCCCTTGTCCCTAAGTAGAGAGAGAGAGAGAGACCTTACCTTACAGACCTTACAGTTCGTTCGGGTTGCCCCAGGTCCCTCAGTGTGAGGCACCTCTAATGTCTACCAGAGAGTTGCTAGTACATCTTCCGGTATATTTTGCATCTTCCAATCTTGGATGGTCTGGGATGCAGTTTAGATATTTGTCGAGCTTATTCTTAAACACATCTACGCTCACTCCTGATATATTCCTCAGATGAGCTGGCAACGCATTGAATAGACGCTGCATTATCGATGCTGGTGCGTAGTGGATTAATGTCCTGTGTGCTTTCCTTATTTTTCCTGGTATTGTTTTGGGCACTATTAATCTACCTCTGCTTGCTCTTTCTGATATTTTTAGTTCCATGATATTTTCTGTTATTCCTTCTATCTGTTTCCATGCCTGAATTATCATGTAGCGTTCTCTTCTCCTTTCTAGACTATATAATTTTAAGGATTGTAGTCTTTCCCAGTAGTCTAGGTCCTTGACTTCTTCTATTCTAGCTGTAAAGGACCTTTGTACACTCTCTATTTGTGCAATATCCTTTTGATAGTGTGGGTACCATATCATATTGCAATATTCAAGTGGACTACGAACATATGTTTTATAAAGCATAATCATGTGTTCAGTTTTTCTTGTTTTGAAATGCCGTAACAATATTCCCATTTTTGCTTTACATTTTGCCAATAGAATTGCTATTTGATCGTTGCATAACATGTTCCTATTCATCATCACATCAAGGTCTTTAACTGCTTCCTTATTTGTGATTGTCTCATTATTAGGTCCCCTATATGCATATAGCTTTCCTTCTCTGTCTCCATAGTTTATTGATTCAAATTTATCAGAGTTAAATACCATCCTATTTACCTCTGCCCAATCATATACTTTGTTAAGGTCTCTTTGTAGAGCGTTCCTATCTTCATCACAAGTAATTTCTCTACTTATTCTTGTGTTATCGGCGAAACTACTCACTACCGAATCCTTAACATTACTGTCAATGTCTGCAATCATAATAACAAACAGTAATGCAGCTAACACCGTACCTTGTGGCACACCAGAAATTACCTTAGCTTCATCCGATTTCTCATCGTTTGCAATAACTATCTGTTTTCTGTTGTGTAAAAATTCTTTTAACCATCTTCCTATTTTATCTACGATATTGTGTTTTCTAATTTTCTTTGCTAATATATTATGGTCTACTTTGTCAAAAGCTTTTACAAAGTCTAGATAAACCACATCTGTTTCATTTCCGCTTTTCATATTTTTGAATATGTTCTCACGGTGGACTAACAGTTGGGTTTGTGTACTTTTTCCGGGTACGAAACCGTGTTGTCCTATATTAAACAAATTATTTTTTCATTAAATGTTTCATAATATTTTTCTTCATTACCCTTTCAATACACTTTTCATAATATGTGATGTTAGACTCACAGGCCTATAATTACTTGCCTCAAGTCTTGATCCACTTTTGAAAGTAGGGGTGATATATGCTAATTTTTGCTCATCATAAATCTTGCCTGTATCTACACTTTGTCTTAATAATATTGCAAGTGGCTTTGCGATAGAATGAACTACTTTCTTTAACAAAATAGCAGGGATTCCATCAGGCCCTGCAGCAGCTCCATTTTTAATTTCATTAATTGCCTGCACAATATCAGCTTCATTAATTTCTATGTCAGCTAAATATTCACCATTTTCGTCCCTTACTTCTATATCATTATCTTCATTATCTATTCTAGGGGTGAATTCTCTCTTATATCGTTCTGCCAGTATGTTGCAAATTCCTTTTTTCATTCGTTAATCTCCCTTCAATTCTCAGAGGGCCTATTTCTATTCTTCTTTTATTCATCTTCTTCGCATATGAGTATAATAGTTTGGGGTTTTGCTTGATATTTAATAGGGTTTTTTCTTCCAATTCCCGTTTTTCATTTTCTTTTGCTTGTATAATCTTTGTTCTGCCTTTTCTATCTTACTTTTTAGTTCTATAACTTTCCATGCATTTTTTTCTTTTGCAAGACCTTTTTTCCACTTCTGATTTTCTGGAACAAGATCCTTCTGTCTCTTGGTATGCATGAATGATGTTTACTTTTCTTCTTCGGTATATATTTATCCACTATTTTCTCTAATATTTTATATAATATCTCCGTATTTACCCTTATGTCATCGCTTACGAAAATGTTATCCCAATCTTTGTTTAATTCTTCATTTATTTCTGACCATTTTATATTTTTACTGTAGAAGTTGTATTTTCCATATCCTTCCCACTTTTTCATTTCTTGCTTATCTCTGTTTTCACTTGCTTTGGAATGAACTGTTAATTCTATGACATTATGGTCTGAAATACTCGCATTATAAACTATTATTTCTTTAACATAATTCACCTCGTTCACAAATACTAGGTCTAAAGTATTTTCCTTTCTTGTTGGCAGGTGATTTATTTGTTGAATGTTGTATTCTAGTAGCATATCTAATAGCTTTTCGAATTGCCTCTTATCTTCTGCCTTACTATTACTCTCTTTTTTTATATGTATAAGTACATCCACAATCTCCTATTCGTTCTTTCCATTCTACGAAAGGAAAGTTGAAGTCACCAGATAGGAGAATAGTCCAGTCCTTGTGATTTCTACATATATCATCCAATTTTTCAATTATTAAGTCAAACTCTTTCTTTAGTATTAGGAGGGTCTATATATTACTATGTT
>NC_087202.1:3125713-3135713 GCF_015104395.2 Macrobrachium nipponense | reverse complement strand
CACACACACACATATATATATATATATATACATACACACATATATATACTATATATGAAGCATACGTACATACATATATATATAATATATATATATATATATATATATATATATATATATATATATATCTAAAAAAAGGAGCCCATAAAAACACAAAACATAGAGAGAAAAGTACTATATTTCAGAGACTGCTGTCTCTCTCTTCAGGTATATGAATGACAAAAAAGGTGGTATTTATACCAAGAGATCCTTCCACAGGTAAGCCAAAATATATATATATATATATATATATATATATATATATATATATATATATATATATATATATATATATATTTTTTATTTTATTACATATATATGTATATATATGATATATTATACAATAATATACTATGTTTTTTTTAAGTAACCCAGGGATATTAATAATAATATCATTGATTATCAAAACAACAACAATGATAACACTAACAATTACTATTATCATCATTATTATTATTATTAGTAATACTATCAGTATTACGCCAATCGTAAAACTTTAGAGCGTGCGCCCATGAAAAAGAATATATAGGAAAAAAATAACCCAGCAAACATTCCACTATGTTTTCCTCCAAAACGGCAACAGGACGTCCTATTTCCAGAGCTCGTTTTCTCAAAGGCAGCTCGACGTTTTTCCACACTGCCAGGATTATCGTTTTGATGCTGCTTTCCACTATTTCAATTTATTTTAGTATTTTTCTTTTCCTTTTTCCTTTCTTGTCACTGCTCGCTATCTTTATTGTTGGTTGAAATTTGTTGGTATTTAATGTCAGGTTTTGTTTTATTATTACACATTAGATGCTATTTTCAGCTGTTTTTCGTCTGTGAATTTATTACTGCAAAGTACTGAGCATTTTGCTACAGATATTTCAATTAAGTTACATTTTTTTTTTTTTACATTTCTTTCAAAAATAATCTTTGGTCTGTTATATATACTGACCATTTTTTTAATGATAAAATCAGTCCTATATGGTTTGCAGATGCTACTAGTATTTCAATTACTTTACTTATTTTTTGTGCCATTTTTCGCAAAATTAATCTTGGACGGTTTTATACTGACTGTTTTTATTGATAAAATCAGTCCTTTATGGTTTGCAGACGCTACCAATATTTCAATTAAGTTACTTATTCTTTCAGCAATTTCTTTCAAAAATAATCTTTGGTCTGTTATATATACTGAACATTTTTCTAATGATAAAATCAGTTTTTTTTATTATTTTCAGATGCTACCAATATTTCAATAAAGTTACTTATTTTTTTGTCATTTCTCTCAAATATAATCTTTGGTCTGTTTTATAAATTGACATTTTTTTTTTCAATGATAATGAGTCCTTTATGATCTACAAATACTTCCAATCCCTTTGACTTACTTTAGTCTTGGCAAATTTTCTTGGATAACTCAACATCCTCGACCTGCTTTATCTATTGACTCTTCGTTTCAAGGTAATCCGTTTTTTTAGTCTTCTGTAAAAGATAACTATTGAGATGTCTTTGTCTGTCCGTCCGCACTTTTTTTCTGTCCGACCTCAGATCTTAAAAACTACTGAGGCCAGAGGGCTGTAAATTGGTATGTTGGCCATGCACTCTCCAATCACCACACATACCAAATTGCAGCTCTGTAGCCTCTGTAGTTACTAAATTATTTCAGGTTCAAGGTAGCCATAATCGTGCCTCTGACACCACTGTAGGTGACAGTAGCTACCCAGGCCAGCACCGGAAGCTGCTGAGAATTTCATGGGCCGTGGCTGAGTGTCATACAGCATTAGACGCTGTACAGAAAACTCGATTGTGCCGACTTTTTTTTTTTTACATTTAATAAATAACATATACTTCCAATTCCCTTGATTGTACGTTAGTTTCGACTGAAAATAATTATCTAGTAAAATAGAGCAACTGTCTTTAATACGTATAAAAAATAAAATAAGCCGAAAATAAAGAAAATTTGGTGAATCTTATTTTAAAATATATATATATATATATATATATATATATATATATATATATATATATATAGTATATAAAATATATAATATATATATTATATATAATAATGCATATATGTAACGGTGCACATATACAAATATATATATATATATATATATATATATATATATATAATATAATATAATATATATATATATATTATAGAAATAAGCACAATTAAAGACAAATTAAAGATATTTCCAAAACAGAAGAGATTAGCAGAGACCGCTCGCTACATTTAGAAAAGAAATATGTGTCGCGAATAAACAATGGCAATTTAAATCATTTTTTATTCATGAGCTTTATCTTTTGTTCTTAGTATTACTGCAATTTATGATCACCATATCCCTAATGAGTATCATATCCAGTAATTGTTGAATTAAAAGTGTGTAAATAATGACCCGTAATTTAATATTACAAAGAGAAATGGAATCGCGTTAAAAAATATGGCCGATGACGGCAATTACATCATCTCAGGTGTCACGCTCTGAAAAAATTGACAGTGACGTCAAAGCATAGAAAACGCGAAAATAAAACCGGACGAAAACGATGTGGCATTTAAGATACGATACAAAATGTTTGTTTTAATCTGTCGTTTTCCTTTTCAGCGGAGAGGGGACAGAAATGTTCATTAATTAACGCGTGAATGAAATGAATACGCAGGAGAGAGACAGAGGACGATTCCCCTTAGAAAAATATGAGCTGATAATTTCTTGTTTATGTGTGTTGCGATTTCTAAGAGGGCATTGTGGCTATTACAATTACATATGTATCTGGAAAACAACGACAGGCAGATTCTATACAAACAACATACAAACTATTAATATTATAACTTATATATATATAACTATATATTATCATATATATCATAATTAATAATATCTCATTTTGTTAATTGTGACTTCCATACGTAGTGATGGGGAAGAGAAAATATTATCTACGACTACAATTATTTTCAATATTTTTCTTTTGCTTACCTTTGCTTACCTCTCTCTCTCGCTCTCTCTCTCTCTCTCTCTCTCTCTCTCTCTCTCTCTCTTATTACAAGTTTCCAATCAAATCCTTCGGGCCCTATGATAGATGATAAGTCATTCCAGTGGTCTGGTTTAAAACTATTTTGATGATTCTCTCTCTCTCTCTCTCTCTCTCTCTCTCTCTCTCTCTCTCTCTCTCTCTCTCTCTCTCTCTCAAAAGCGAGGGAATGTTACAGTTGGCAGGTAGTGAATGCAGCCGTTCGCAACAAAAGGATCTGAACGCTTATGTTAACACAAGTCCATTTGTTTGAACAGGAAGGTTCTACTTATATGTCTTCACTGACAGAATTGTATATCTATTGAAAAAATATGTAACTTTAGGCTTATTATTACTTATATTATATTCATAATATGGCTTATTATTACTCATATTATATTCATAATATTAATAACAGTTGAGGGATTTTAAACAAATACTTCTCGTAAGTGAAGATAGATGTCACGATGGATATTATTGCATACGAAGGATTGCCATGCCAAGAAGTTTGGATACCTTCTCAAAACAGGTTTACCAAAACATACCCGAAACCATACACTCTCTCTCTCTCTCTCTCTCTCTCTCTCTCTCTCTCTCTCTCTCTCTCTCTCTCTCATACGCATGACACGCTTGTGAAGAAAATACAAAGTGAAAAACCAATGATGTCAACAAAAGAAATTAAAATTTTTTCTTGGGGGGTATGTGAAATAAACATTAAACAGAAGAGAGAGAGAGAGAGAGAGAGAGAGAGAGAGAGAGAGAGAGAGAGAGAGAGAGAGAGAGAGAGATTTATAATCAATGAAACAAAAATGTCCCCTACATCATAGCGGCTTAACAGTGGTAAATTATTTAGCGATCATCTCTCTCTCTCTCTCTCTCTCAATTGCAGTTCAGCAGTTTTATCTTTCGCTTTCCTCGGCTTTCTTAGGGAATATGTATATGCTTATATTTATCCATACGTACACACGTGCGCTCGCTCTCACACACACATTAATAATAATAATAATAATAATAATAATAATAATAATAATAATAACTAAAATAATGATTTTTTGCAAGAGTGATCCTAAGGATGATAGAAGCGTCAGCTCTCGTCCTAAGGATCTCCCTAATAACCCTGAGGTTGATCGAAGCTCAGGCTTTCGCCCTGAGGACGACCTAGTGGCACGCCCTTCGAGGGGAACTCCACCATCACCGATAACAATGAGGCTGCGCCCACGAAGAGGACAGACAATCAGAAGCCGTTCCCCTGATGACATTGTTCGTGACGCCACGGGTATTGCCCTATGAAAAGTGAGGCACTAGACTCCTCAAGTCACTCGAATGCAATCAATAGTGCGAATCCATCCGAAACATATAGCACTTCGCGATCCCGTCCTGATGAAAAATGTAGACGCCTATAGGAAAAACCAGAAAAGAAGAAAAACGTAAGAAATACCGTATCGACCCCTGACGACTACGGCCTGTTCCCGACCTACGAGACACACCTGTTGCCGACCCCCAGCCTGTCCCTGATACCCCGTCGCCTTTGATGACACCAGCCCGAAATTCCGTTGACGACCTACCGCACGATGAATACTGGACAGCTGCTTAGTAATTTTGTATGAATTCAATTCTGTGAGTTCTGCCATTATTTTCAATAAATAAAAATAGTATTAATATAAAAAATAAAATCAATAAAAATAATTATGTAAATTATAAAAAATAAGAGATAAAAAATAATAATAAAAGTAAAAATAAATATAATGCACATAAAAATCATAAAAATAAAAATGAAAATAATGAAAATAAAATAATAATCTATAAAAATAAAAATAATAAAAAAAATGCCCAAAAATAATCGTACCTGATTGAAATAAAATAAAAAATTAAAAAATGAATAAAATAAAATATAATACCTATAAAATAAAAAAAACTAATAAAACAAATAATATAAACCTCCAAAATTATAGAAATGAAAAAAATTTTTAAAATAAAAATAAATTTAATAAAATAAAACAAAAATAAAAATGATGAACAATAATAAATAAAAATATAAATAATAAATATAAAAATTATAAAATAATTCCAAAATAATACAATAACTTATAATTAAAAAATTACTAATAACCATAAAAATGAAAATAAAAATACTAATGAGAATATAAAATAATAATAATTAACAGAAAACTAAGAATTTCTTTCTATAATAATAGTAGTATTAATATAAAAAATAAAAATAAAATTAATAAAAATAATTATATAAATTATAAAAATAAAAAAATAAAAAAAATTATAATAAAATAAAAATAAATATAATGCATATGGAAAAAATTATATAAATAAAAATAATAATAATGAAAATAAAATATTAAAAATAAAAATAAAAATAAAAACTAAATAAAAATAATAATAATATAAAAATAAATAAAAAATACTAAAAATATAATGAAAAAATAAAAACAATGATAATAGATTGAAATAAAAATATTCAAAATATAAATAAAAAAAAAAAAATAGAAATGATAAAATAATGATAATAAAACAAAAAATAAATAATAAAAATAAAAATCTAAAAAAATAAATAAAAAATAAAAATAAAAAAAATTATATAAATTATAAAATAAATATAAAAAAGATAAGAATAAATATAGTTCACATAAAAGTAAAATAGAAATAAACAGAATAAATAAAGATATTAGAAAAATAAACAATAAAATTAATAGAAACAAAATAATAACAAAAATAAAAATAAAATGAAAATAAATTGAAATGATATATAAATAAAATTAATTAAATAATCATGATGAAAGTTCAAAATAAAACTAATACGAATAGATATAAAATAATAAAATAATAGCAATACTTTGATAATAAAATTTCATTATAAACAGAAAAGTACAAAAAAATAATAATAGAATAAAAATGTAATACAATTAAAACAATCGTAATGATATAAATTGAAAATAATAATGATAATAATAATAATGATAATTATAAAGATAATAGTTATAAAGATAAAAATAGTAAAATAATATGTAATATCAAGAGAGAGAGAGAGAGAGAGAGAGAGAGAGAGAGAGAGAGAGAGAGAGAGAGAGAGAGAAATATAATGACTATGATGACTATGACATCATAGTTTATCTGTAAAAAATTAAATATAAATATATATACTGATCTTCACTCTGCCTGTGTAAATGGCCTCCATAGGCGCTTCTACTACTGACCCTGTTTTAAGTTAGTGTTAAGAATAGTCAGAATCCAGGGGGGTTATTTTTCATAATAAAGTCGCCCGTCCTCCGATTACTACCAGAATCGTAGGACGCGCGACCTTATTATGAAAAAATAAATAAATAAATAAATAAATAAATAACCCCTCTCCACAGGTACGAAACCCCCTGAAGCAGACGCATGTGGTGTACCAGTATACATGCCCAGTCCGCGGTTGCAGCGGCGCCTACGTTGGTATGACTTCTATTCGCCTGTCGAAGAGACTCATGCCACGCCCAAGAGGGGGCTATCAAGAATCACGTCGGCACCAGACATCAAGAGGCCATCTCCCAGGATGTCATCATCCAAAACACGAAGATCATCGGGAAGGCCCCTGATGCCCGTCGGTTACGCCTGCTGGAGGCGCTTCTCATCCAGCAAGTAAAACCTACACTAAATACGACGCAGGAAGAATTTCTCCTCCCTGTGAGTATGAGAAGACCTGCCACCAACAATGACACCACCGAGCACGACAACTCCACGGAAGACAACGCCCCCGAACGAGGTACTCCTGCAGCCAACGAAAATCAAATTAGCTGTGACGTCCCGCAGCGTAGCGAAACGCCCATCAACGTAAACGCGCCGCTTAGGAGGTCTAGACGGCTGCAGGCTCTGCAGCATCGCAACCATCAACGCGGAGAAAGTGGCTTGAGACCCGGCTCAAGCCACCAATGAAACCGAAGACCTACCACCACCAGCCAATAGTAGATCAGCATGGGGCAGACCCCCGGCTGTCAGCCCCAAATATAAAGGAGGACGGAGACACCACTCCAAGACCATCGTGAGTGGGTAGAAAAGAACTCACCGTCTGCCAGATGGTATAAGACATCGACCGATCTAGTGCCTCCTCCCATAGACAGGCACACACCAAGAAAACTTGCTGTGATCATCCACAGACTCAGGCTAGGATATAAAGCCTGCTGGGAAATTGTGGAAAACAGTGTCAGACCATGTGAACACTGTCAAGAAGAAACACAGCAACCACTCCTTCACTACCTGCTGGAATGCAGAGAAACAGCACAGGTAAGAGGTGCAGCACAAAATGAATTACTTGCACAAGATTCTGAGCATGCAGCTGCCACAGTCACAAAGACAATCATTGAAAACTTAGAAGAGCATGCCCAGGTGCTCTACAACCTACCTCCACCAAGGTAAAGAAACTCATAAGTGACATCAACCACCCTCATCACATCCCCTCACTGTAAGGCTCTATCCACATCATCCACTATCATCTTTTAAACTCTACCTACAACTGAAATCCTCCTGCAAGGACCCAAGGGAGTAAAGGGTTGGACAACCCCACCTGCACCGCTTCTCCGATATTCGAAAGCCTTACATTCTTTCAAACTTCTACTATAATATGACATGATGGCCCTCTCTTACTGACACCATCATCCTTCCCCTGTCCACTCCTATCTCTACAACTAAAGATATTTCCATTTTCAAAAAACTAACCATGAACCTAATGAATTTTTTCAGATCACATACGGGCCGAACAAGGGAAAGGCCCGTGCCAACAAGAAGTGTTGGCTTAATACAACAACAAAAACAACCACTCCAAGATCAGTCCACCCTCAGCTTCCCAGCCCGAAAATGTCTGGCAGCTCCAGCCGAAATCTCGCTTACTTCAAGAGAGAGAGAGAGAGAGAGAGAGAGAGAGAGAGAGAAAGAGATATCGTTAATGACTTTGATGACTATGGTATCATAGTTTATCTGTAAAATTCAAATATATACACCAATTTTGACTGTATTTGATCATGACCTCTATAGGCGTTCTACTAGCCTGTCTAACTAGCACAGAAAAAGCCTATTCGGAAAATAGAGAAGAATGTCTACAAGTGTTGCGCTGCTGAAGTAGCCATTAATTTTAATAAACTAATAATAACAATAATAATTCCTTATCCTTGCAGAGGAAATAAAGTTTCTACTTTCTCAGAAGCCATCCATCTTACCTTTGAGGAAGTGAGCATTTTGGTGCCGGGCATCGGGCATCAACAGATGAAACCAGCTTATGTAAAAGCCTTTTGTGGTGCAGTAAGATCGTAAGATTAGTAATCCCCTCTGTTGCTCTAACGAACGACTTTACCCTCGGGAACCTGATATAAGGAAATGACAATATTAGTCGTCTATACACAAATCGACATTTATTTCGAGTAAGAACGTTTTTTTGACATTCTTCCGAGACATTCAGTTGTCAGAAAGATATGTAGTACATGACCATATTTCTTCTAAACTACATTCTTTAACAAGAAAAACATCATCTTCGTTTTGATAAGCAGATAATGCGACGGAGATTTGGTCTCATGGTTGTGATCAAATTTAATAAAGAAAAAGAAATCCTTATAAAATATTTGTGTCCTAAAATCTATCCCATATAAGCATCATCAGCCTGCTGTTTTGGTCTTGTATAACAATCAAGTAGCTTTGACATATTAGTATGGTTTAACTCTACTGTGGAGCTAGCTATATAATTGTCAAAGTATTATATATATATATTTTATATATATATATATATATATATATATATATATATATATATATATAAACCATTGCACAAATACTCATGTCTCCTAGTTTTTTTTTCGTGGGGGGGGGGGGGAACTTTCGTCAGCGTCTTCATTACCAGGGGGGGGGGGAAGTCTATCTTTTAATTACTTACTAATATATCATCTAATATATTGAAATATATATTATATATATTCTCTTTCCATATATCGTTATATTCTATATATCTATATATATATATATATAGATCTTCTATATATCTGTATATTACTCTAATTCCAAACAGTATGTAATAATGTTGAAAGGAACCAAAAAGTCACGGAGAAAACGAGAATATAAATGATGTTTCATAGAAAGTAATTAAAAGATAAGACTTCGGTAATGAGACGCTGGCGAACGTTTCCCCCCACCCCTAACAAACAAACAACGAAAACTAGGAGACATGAGTATTTGTGCAATGGTTTATGCTAACTGGTTTACACTGAAGCAGATCTTGTAAATACGTCCATTAAATTAATCGTGTTTGCTCACTAATTTTACCGTTTTGTAATTTAGCACTTTTGATAAGTTCGTATATGAAATGTCAACTCATTTCATTATGGGTGATAAACATGGACTTAGAAATATCATCTCTTGGCATCCTACGATAGTTTTAATCTTTTGGTAATGATGAGAGAGGAAACAATGGTATTCTCAATTGCTTTTTAGTTTTCCGTAAAAGAAAACTATAGAGATGGCTATTTGTCTGTCCGTCCGCACTGATTTCTGTCCGCCCTCAGATCTCAAAATCTTTTGAGGCTAATCATCATACATGCCAAATTGCAGCACTCTAGCCTCAGTAGTTTTTATTTTATCTAAGGTTACTTTAGGCCATAATGAGCTTCTATGCAACGACATGACATCACCTGGGTCGTGGATAAGTTTCATGGGCCGCGGCTAGAACAGCCTGAAACCTATATATGTTTTTTCGGCGACTATAGTACGCTGTAGCGGATGTTATTATCACTTATTGATGATTCATTAGAATTCACTGACGTTTCAGTGTCAGTCTCATTAGTTTTGTTAGAGGAAGTTTTCCTAATTAGCGCAGGAATCAATTATTTTCACACAATGCGTCAAAATACGCTCGCCAATAACCACCCCTTCCCATCCCCCCACAAGACTTCTCATCATGACACAAGACACTGAAAAGATACAAAATATCAAATCTGACGAG
>NC_087202.1:3106804-3125213 GCF_015104395.2 Macrobrachium nipponense | reverse complement strand
AAATCTGACGAGAGGTTACAAAAATCTCCAGTGATATTATTCATGATCAGTATTTATTTTAAGTATTCAGTTTTCATAATCATTTACATTTATTCTCTTTTTTTATCCCTAGTACTCTCTCTCTCTCTCTCTCTCTCTCTCTCTCTCTGGGTCATTAGAATATTAGTCAAAATGTACTGAAAGTCCCTAAACAATATGTTGGAATATAAGTACACACGCACTAACATATATACTATTAGATATAATATATATTAGTATTATATATATATATATATAGATATATACACACACACACACACACTATATATATATATATATATATATAATATATATATATATATACATATATACTTATCAATGAGTATATTCTGTGTGAATGTGTGTGTATTTGTATTCCAACATATTGAAAGGATACACTGTTTAGGGACTAATATCTAATGATCCAAAGAGAGAGAGAGAGAGGAGAGAGACGAGAGAGCAGAGAGAGAGAGAGAGAGATGGATGTTCAAAATCCCGAGAGAATAAAAATCAGTATATAGTTCATCAAAAGAAATTGTGTAACAATTTCTTGGGCTATATGCATTTCAGCAGAGCTGGACAGGAAAGACTTATTTTGGCTTAGGTAAACTATAGTAGATTCACATCAACCGTGCATCTGATGTCTAGGCCAGTCCCTTACGACGCTCCTGATTGGCTGTTGATAAGCCAATCACAGGGCTGGAAACTCTCACTCTATCTCCAGAGAGTTCACGTAGGCACGACATGTGCTCAGCTCCCGAGAGATAATGTTGAAAGACTTATCCATCAGGAGAGGTGGAACATACATCCTCTCTATGTGAACTCTTTCGAGAGACTGAGAGTTTCCACCCCTGTGATTGGCTTATCAACAGCGTCAATCAGGAGCGTCGTAAGGGACGGGTTTAGACATCAGATGCACGGCTGATGTGAATCAACTATAGTTTGTGAATTCGTCATCACTAAATTTATATAGAAAATGTTTTGTAAAATCTCTATAAATCTTTAAGGTAAACCATTTGGATACCTCTCTCTCTCTCTCTCTCTCGTTTAGCGTCCTTATTTCTTAACCTAAGGGGATCGGATCTATTTGAGTATAACGAGGCATTTTAAACGCTCAAAGGAAATCACGCTTCCTTTTCGAAAATGCAACTTAGCTCAACATTGGTTTTTTCGCTAATGGTTTCGCTTATTGTGAATCCCATCGTTCTGGAAGGTTTTCAGTTAAAATTATTTGTTTTGTGTTTTTTATCGCAATATAGGGTAGGAGAACGTTTGAGTTATCTGTAATATGATACGCAAAATAGTGAAATAATATATATATCTGAAAACTATGGATATATATATATATATATATATATATATATATATATATATATATGTGTGTGTGTGTGTGTGTGTGTGTGTGTACGAGGGGTTTTGCGACAACGTGACCTAGTTGCGACTATGGTACGCGGGTTCGTTTCGCCCGGTACCGGACATCATAATTGTTTCATATTTCTTGCATTTGGATCTTAAGGCGCATGTAGTGATAAACTTGTCCCCCCAAAAACAAAAAGCGAGAAGAATTCGAGAAGTTAAGAGGGTATTGTGGCTATTACAATAACAAAAATATCTGGTGACCAGTTGACTCTCTCTCTCTCTCTCTCTCTATATATATATATATATATATATATATATATATATATATATATATAATATTATATAGTATTTGTGTATATATAGCATTTCACATGAATAAATTTTTCACTCATATCACTATATATATATTTATACACATATATATATATATATATATATATATATGTGTGTGTGTGTGTGTGTGTGTGTGCGTGGGTATTCGCAATCGTCTATATGAATGTATGTATGCATGAACGTATGTATATGACTGTGCGTGTACATGTGACAACAATTGTGGATAAAGATTTTGACTTTTTATCAAATAAAGAAAATCTGAAATGCCTGCGCCAACGAAACGTTTAAAATTAAAAACAGATCTAAAAAAATTATTCCTCTTTGCCGATGCATACCTGCATTTGCTTTAGTCAGCAAACACAGATGTCAAACATTTCGCCGAAACCTGGAATTGAACCATTGGCTTTTTTTTTTTTTTAATTTTTTTTTTTTTTTTTTTTTTACGCTGGAACACTGCGAATCTTAAGTAAAATATTGCATTCCTTTTAATAATTTCTGCAAAGTCATTCCTATAAAAATGATGTTAGTTAAATGAAAAATCATCTACTATGTTTTTTTATTATGATGCAACACTATCCATTTCTATCCAGCAATCCAGAAAGTGATTTTGAAAACATTGTTATGTGATATAGCTGTCTTCGGTGATGAAAATATAGAAGAGAAGAGAGAGAGAGACGAGAGAGAGAGAGAGAAAGAGAGAGAGAGAGAGAGAGAGAGAGAGAGAGTTACGTTAGTTTTAACAATAAAGGAATTGCAAGTTAATGAACTTTTTGTAGAATATAAAATTTTGGAAGTCAAATAAACAACGCTTTGTACGGACGAAAATTGAGAATTAAATATATATAGATATATATATATATATATATATATATATATATATATATATATATATATATATGACTGGTAAAAATGTTCTGTAACAACAGAATTCCATCTAATAAAAGGAGCCCATAAAAACATCAAAATATAGAGAAAAAAATACTGTATTTCAGAGACTGCTGTCTCCCTCTTCAGGTAGATGAATGAGAAAAGTTTACAGAAAAGTGGTATTTATACCAAGAGGTCCATCCACAAACAAGCCAATTTAAGTCACCCCACTGATAATCTTCCTTTAATCTTCTTAAGTGTTGGTTGAATGAAGACGTTGTCGATCGTATCGAAATCCATGCTCCTTTTGAGATGTTCATTACCTGCCTCTCTTTTATTAAGGCCGATTCCATCATTTGACTCTTGTACCGGCAGTTGCTGCTATAAATTACACGTGACAAATTCCAATTTATCTATGGTTATGTCATTTATATGGTTGAAAATAGCCGAGCTCTGGTGTCCATACCTAACTGACCGTTGTGTTGTATTAATCTCTGGGGAAGGGATTTACCTGTAAATCCGATGTAAGATTGGTCACAGTCCTGGCATGGGATTTCGTATACCCCAGAGTCCTTTGGAGATGTCTTTTGTTGGACGTTAATCAGGGATTTGGCTAAGGTGTTTGGGTAAGTAAATACGAAAGGGTTCGATTTTCCGAGGGGGTTGGTTATTCTCTTAATCGTGTCCAGGTGAAGGGGAAATTATTATTTTATTGTTGGGTGTATCTCTGGTCTTGTCTTTAGGGGGGGGTCGGAAGAAAAATTACGTTTGCTTTGTGAATTGCTTTCTCAATTATATTGTCAGGATATTTTAAAGACGAAAGTTGCTTGCGAATTAGTTCAAATTCTTTTTCCAGGAATTCTGGGGAACAAATTCGTAAGGCTCTTAAGAACAAGTTTACTAGCTACACCTATCTTTGATAGTAATGTCGTGATAGCTAAAGTAGTGAAATGTATGAAAGTGAGAACGTTGGTTTTCTGTATATGGTAAATTTGTATTCTGTCATATCTCTGATTATTAAAAAATCAAGAAAAGGAATTTTGTTGTCTGTTTCCCATTCAACTTTAAATTTGATGCTGGTCACTAATGTGTTTAATTTCGAGAGGAATTCATTAAAATTTGCCCCACCTATTATCCAAAATGTTAGGATATCATCCACGTATCTCATCCACAGCAGTTTTGGGTTTTATTGCATTTATTACTGTAGTTTCAAAGTATTCCATGTACAGATTGGCTAGAACAGGACTTAAAGGACTACCATACTACACCCGAATTTTTGCTTGTAGAATGATCCCCGAATGAAAATACGTTATTAGATGCACATAATTCAACTAGCTTATTATTTTGTCAAGCGCCCAATGGGAAATTATCTGAATAGGGGGATAATTTTACCCTTAAAACTGAAGAACGTCCTGTACTGGTACTTTAGTGAACAGGGAATCTACGTCAAGGCTTAAAGTTTTATGTTGTGAAGTGGTATATGTGCTTCTCTGAATTTGTGACAAAAATCTTCCGAATGTTTATTGTGGACTGGGAGAAAAAAGTGCCAAAAAATAAAAAAAAGGGGAAAGGAGGCCAGCTAACCAATTTAGAAAGTTTCTAAATGGCAGGTAATGAACATCTCAAAAGGAGCATGAATTTCAGATACGATCGACAACTCTTCATTCAACCAAACACTTAAGAAGATTAAAGGAAGATTATCAGCGGGGGTGACTTAAATTGGCTTGTTTGCCGTCAAAAAAACTGTCGTGGTAGCGATTTCGTAAGAAAAAAACATGTTGCGGAAAAGAAAATATTAATTAAAAATCAATGGTTAGTAATAAAAAAAAATAAAAAAAATAGGTTAAACACTCACCAACTCCTAGCCAATATTTAATAGGCATTCCCCGACGTTTCCGAACTTCTTTATGCTATTGAGGACGGAATTTGCAAGTTTTTGCGGGAGCTTCGTCAAGGTTGTCCCAGATACGTTTCAACCTCTGTCTCTAACTTTTCAGTTGTTGTCGTGTCAACGTCCTGTAATTTTTTTCTTTTCATAATCGCCCAAAGATTTTCAATAGGCGAAATATCTGGGAATTACCTGGCCAGTCTTGTATAAAATCAATTCCACAGTCCTTGATCCAATTAATATTTTGTTTCGCAGTATGCGAAGGCGTTCCGTCCTGCTGAAAAATACTTATTTTACTGAGCTCAAAAGATTCCTCCAAATTCTCGTTCAACAGTGTGTAATACGAGTCCTTATTAACAGTATTGTTACAAGGTAATATTACCAAATTACCTTTACCACCATAACCAAAACAACCCCATACCATTACATAAGAAGGGAATTTCACACACGTGGCAAGGTACTTGGGGTCCAGCGGGTCTGATGTCGACTTTCGCCACACACACTTTCCATTATTGTCCGAAACAAAAAAACTTGCTTCGTCACTCCATAGCACTTGACGCCATTTTTGCCAGATCCCAGTCTTTGTAAGAACGTGCAAAATTTAGTCGAGTCTTCTTTTGTTTAGTGGTTATCAGCGGCTTCTTACGCGCCTTCACTTTTGAATATTTCTAGTCCTTGCTCAAGCGCCGCTGTATTGTCCTAAAAGAAGCTCCTGCCACTATATCTGGATTTGCAACCTTAAGTTCTCTGGCAGTAAGGGTCGGATTGACTTCAATACTCCTGCCCAGCACTCTTAAAAACATGTTACTAATGATACGTGGTCCCTCCCAGAACTTGTAGAAGCACGAGGTACTTCCTGGTCTCCATTGTCGTGGTATTTTTTCAAAATGCGCTGCACAGTTCGCTGGTTTACACCAATTTTCTTACTAATTTCGCCAGTTTTATAACCTTCACTGTGTAACTGCACAACTCGTACCACGATTTTCAAATGAGGTATACCCTGTAGACATAGTACACTAGCGTACACACACACTTTCACAAGAAAATTCTGGAAGCGTGATCCAAAAAAATCAGGCAGGTCACGATCGATGTCTACTGTTCATAAATCACTTAAGAACACTGACCGATAACGTTTGGTTACTTTTTCCCACGCTGTGAGTGAGACAAATGACTCAGTTGTGTTGCCAATTAGTCAGTTTCTCCCAGCCGATTTTTTCCCCATAGATATGGGGGTCGCCTTATTCGCGGCAAAAAAACTGTCGCGTTTTGAAACGCGACTATTATTTTGACGCGCAGTTATATATATATATTATATATATATATATATATATATATACATATATATATATCAATATATATAAATTTATAGAGAGAGAGAGAGATAAACAATATCAATAATCATAATAGATTTAAAGTCAATGAACAGAAAACAAAACTGAGAGAGAGAGAGAGAGAGAGAGAGAGAGAGAGAGAGAGGAGAGAGAGAGAGAGTAGCCAAAAGACAAACAATATAATAATAATATCTTTAGTCAATGAATAAAAAACAAACTGAGAGAGAGATAGAGAGAGAGAGAGACAGAGAGAGAGACAGAGAGAGAGAGTTTTTCTCTGCACATATCATGATACTCAGGCGAAAGTTGTATACATCGAATGATATTTCCGAATTTTCTCTAAATCACACTGCAATTTTACGCGACTCGCCAGTCGGCGATTTTTTTTCTTCGTCTTCACAATTTTATTCGCTCTGACTTCCTGCTTAAAATTCTAATGAGACTGCAATTGAATTTCAATGACTCTCGATGAGCCATTTGAAATTAGCGAACTTTTTTCTTTTTATCTTTTTTTTTGTTTTTTTCAAATTCCACCCAAAACTTCGTAAATTCATAAATGAGATAGTCATTACGAACTACTATTTTTTGTGCTCATAAATATATTCGCAATGATTAAGTGATATTTTTTAAATTTCCTTTATTGTCTTCCTTGTCTATTTTAGTGATTAAAAATACGTAATATAAAGTGATATATATATATATATATATCTATATATATATATATATATATATATATATATATATATATATATATATATATAAGTCATATCACATTTCCGTATTCATATATATATCGAGCTACAATGTCCTTTAATATCTAATTCGCTCTACCTCGGAATTAATATATTTTCATATATGCTTAACCGAAGGGGAATTTTTTCTCGATAATAGATTTGCCTGGGACCAGGACGCGAACTATGGATCCTTTCAAACCCAGGAACGTCAGTGAAGCTTTACCTACTACACCACCGCAAGAGGCTAAAAGCTCATGTCGCCTCTCACCCTCATATACCTTTCGCGCGCAGGTAATTAGTGGTTTGGAGACAACATCAACCCACCTCGACTCCGGTAGTTTGTTTGTAGTGCTTTTGACAGCACGTAGCCAATATAAAGTCATATCACATTTCCGTGATTCATATACATATATCGAGCTACAATGTCCTTTAATATCTAATTCGCTCTACCCTCAGAATTAATATATTTTCTATATGCTTAACCGAACCCCCGGGGAATTTTTCTCCGATAATAGATTTGCCTGGACCAGGGCGCGAACCTATGGATCCTTTCAAACCCCAGGAACGTCAGTGAAGCTTTCCACCTACTACACCACCGCGAGAGGCTAAAAGCTCATGTCGCCTCTCCAGCCCTCATATGCCTTTCGCGCGCAGGTAATTAGTGGTTTGGAGACAACATCAACCCACTCGACTCCGGTAGTGTTTGTAGTGCTTTTGACAGCACGTAGCCAATCTATAAGTCATATCACATTTCCGTGATTCATATACATATCGAGCTACAATGTCCTTTAATACTAATTCGCTCTACCTCGGAATTAATATATTTTCATATATGCTTAACCGAAGGGGAATTTTTTGTTTTTTCTCGATAATAGATTTGCCTGGACCAGGGCGCGAAACCTATGGATCCTTTCAAACCCAGGAACGTCAGTGAAGCTTTACCTACTACACCACGCGAGAGGCTAAAAGCTCATGTCGCCTCTCACCCTCATAATACCTTTCGCGCGCAGGTAATTAGTGGGTTTGGAGACAACATCAACCCACCTCGACTCCGGTAGTGTTTGTAGTGCTTTTTTTGACAGCACGTAGCCAATCTATAAGTCATATCACATTTCCGTGTGATCTATACATATATCGAGCTACAATGTCCTTTAATATCTAATTCGCTCTACCTCGGAATTAACTTATTCCATATAGCTTAACCGAAGGGGAATTTTTTCTCGATAATAGATTTGCCTGGACCAGGGCGCGAACCGTATTGATCCTTTCAAACCCAGGAACGTCAGTGAAGCTTTACCACTAATTACCTGCGCGCGGAAAGGTATGATGAGGGTGAGAGGCGACATGAGCTTTTAGCCTCTCACGGTGGTGTAGTAGGTAAAGCGTCAAAGGGTCATAGCTTCAACATCACGTTTTTTCCCACAAAATTACACTTTCGTCAGGAAATTCCTCAAGTTTTCACGAACTGGCTTATGTCCTATGAACGATAGAAGGACTGAGATTTGCTGTACTTCAAAATAATAATTTACAAGATAAAAAGGCTATCAGGAAATATAAATAAAAATCTGGTCTCCCCCCCACTGCAGAGGGATAAAATTAGCCTCATAATTCATTACAAAAACATGAAAACAGCCAGTGCTTCTTAAAAACAACCCGGCACCCCCAGAAACGTCTTTGAAGAGAAGGAGTGTCATCTACGAATCCACATGCCCGGTGGAAGAAGAATGTCACCACCTCCTATGTCGGGATGACGCTACACCAGACTCTCTCCAAGCGTCTCTCCTGCCACCTCCAAGAAGGGGCCATTTTCAATCATTACAGAGAAAAAACCATAACAGAAGACCAGAAAGAACTTAGCTCGTAAAGAACGTAGATTATTATTATTATTTTTATTATTCAAAAGATGAAACCTATTCTATGAAAACAAGCCCACCAAAAGGGCCACTGACTTGAATTCAAGCTTCCACAGAATATGGTGTTCATGAAGAGGTAGTAAGAGGAGGTAAAGGGAAATACAGAAAGAAGAGGTACCAATTATAAAAAAATAGATAAAAATGTATGAGAGAGAGAGAGAGAGAGAGAGAGAGAAGAGAGAGAGAGAGAGAGAGAGAGAGAGAGAGGGGGGGGTTCTAACAAAGAGGACGACATTATTTCGAGCTTGTGCCAAAAAAAAGAAAAAAACAAGAGAGAGAGAGATAGAGAGAGAGAGAGAGAGAGAGAGTGGGGGGTCTAACAATGAGCGAGAGAGAGAGAGATTGAGAGAGAGAGAGAGAGAGAGAGAGAGAGAGAGATGCCGGTGAAATAATACAGAAAAAGAGTGAATGAGAGAGAATAAAAGATAGAATTGAGGTGATGACATCTCGTCCTTCCACTCTAAAACCATTTCCAGTTTCGTTCCTTGAGAAGACCTTCTCTTTTCTATATAGTGTCTTTTAGGACGTCCTAAACTTGGAACGTGGTCCATTTTTTGGTCTCTTGTAGAGCAATCTGCCTCCGGCGAGAGGACCACCCTTAGAGGTCCTAAAACCCACAGATGAATAATACACTGGACTGACAAGACTCTCTCTCTCTCTCTCTCTCTCTCTCTCTCTCTCTCCTCTCCTCTCCTTTAACACAGAGGAATGTTAGCATTACACGGGGTATTTCAAACTAGTGTTTGGAGTATCTTAATACCGATCATTTTTTTTCCAGTATTTCCGAAACATTATCGTTATGTATTTCTTGCCTCATTTGATGAGAAAAGCTGGCTACTGTTTAATTTTGAAATATTATTATTATTATTATTATTATTATTATTATTAGTAGTAGTAGTAGTAGTAGTAGTAGATAGTAGTAGTAGTAGTAGTATAGTAGTAGATGAAAACTATTCACATGTAATAAGACCCACCAAAGGGGCCACTGACTCGAAACTTCATATTTCCAAAGATTGTTGGTTCCAACCTCCCACAGCTAAGATCCCCCAACATTGTAGCAGTAACTGATGATGATAAAGAGCCAGTGAGTTTTTTCACCGCCTAGTGAGAAGCACGAATCCGCGACATCTGAACGGCATGCCACGACACAAAAGCAACCATAGCAGCGTGTGTTGACATAAGAATATCGTGAATTTAAACAGAAAAACAATCTTATAAATAGTTTATTCTACTGACTACGAATAACGCATGGTCGTCATAGCCAGGAGGAATTGCAGATTAAATAATATTTAGCTTTTATAGATTAAAAATAGACCGAAAAATAAAAAATGAAATAAAAATTTCTACGCAGCTACAAATAAGGTCAGGACGCATTAAAGGTATAAATAACCAACTTTTGCCGCACTCCCACGCTCATTTATTGTATTTCGATAAAAGTGGATTTAATTGAATTTGAAATTGTATTCTGTTAGGGCATGCAAATGTCCTTTCATAGGCACGCGACTCGAACATTATATATATATATATATATATATATATATATATATATATATATATATATATATATATATATATATATATATATATATATATATATATAGAGAGAGAGAGAGAGAGAGAGAGAGATATAGAGAGAGAGAGAGAGAGAGAGAGAGAGAGAGTTTTTTGTTTTGAAATTAATATTTTCATGGTTAGCTGGAGATTCAGAGTTACTTTCCCTCTATCCTGTCTTCATTCTCACTCGTCGTATCTCAAATCAGACTCCTTTGTGGTGTTGCAAAGCTCTAGACAATGATAGAGATCTCGAAACCGTCATTTCTTATTGTTTGTTTGTTTCTTTGTTTGCACGGTGTTTTTACGTTGCATGGAACCAGTGATTATTCAGCAACGGGACCAACAGCTTTTTCACGTGACTTCCGAACCACGTCGAGAGTGAACTTCTATCACCAGAAAATACACATCTCTTGCACCTCAATGGAATGCCCGAGAATCGAACTCGCAGCCAGAGGTGGCGGGCCAAGACTAAACCGACCACGCGCCACTGAGGCACTGTCATTTCTTATTGGAATTTAAAGAAATAAAAAAATAATTTACCATTTTACCCCGATATTCTTTTGACGCGTCGGATCATACTGAATAGGTATATCATTCTCACGGCAGATATATCATTGTATAAAAACTGGAGAATTCCCCACAAACTTCACTCTAGAGTATGTATGTCATGCTGATGCTTTGGAATTAAGGATCATGATGTACTCAGGTGATGCTTTCTGGAGGACACAGCAAAATTATTGTAATAATAACTAATTTTTGCCCAAGAACTAGAGACATTAATCTAGCCTTAACTAAATGTCAGCTACATTGGAGGTATAAGTAATCTTGTCTCTGGAGTTCTATTGTCTCATACTCGAACACTTCTTAACAGTCCTCGTACAGTGACCCAGTTTTGATATCCTTTGATAAACTTCAGAAATAAGTCAAAAATTGTTCCCGAGTTACTTCGGCTCAATCAAGTTTTCTGTCCGGTAGGGGCACATGAAACTCGGCTACGGTGGCCTATGTTGTAGGTACCTATAGCACTGCCAGAAGTACGATTTATGGCTAACTTCAACCCTAAAATAAAATAACAACTACTAAGGCTGCAGTTTGGTATGCTTGACGATTGTAGGGTGGATGATCAACACGCCAATTTGCAGCGCTCTAGTCTCAGTAGTGTTAAGATCTGAGGGTGGACAGACATAAAGGCACAATAGTATTCTTTTACAGAAACTAAAAATTAGTGATTTTTTGCAAAAGACAATACACAGGTCTTCGGGAAACTACAGTGAGCCTAAAAATTGATAGCAAGTACAGTAAGCCATAGCACATCGAAATATAAGTATGTTTATGGAGAAACTGCATTGTAATACTGCTGTCAAGATCTTACCATAAAGTAAATAACTTCATCAGAACGTAAATAATTGATCGTCAAGTCATATTCCGAACAGGAATGAAGTTTGCATTCTTCACCAACTGCGTCACCCTAACTTCTCGAACGATTTGAATTTTGAGATCCTGGAGGCTTCTGTTTCCCCAGTTCGGAATAGTAGGATATTTCTGGCGCCAATTTGCATAGTGACGAATGGGGAGAGAGAGAGAGAGAGAGAGAGAGAGAGAGAGAGAGAGAGAGAGAGAAATAACCGTACTCGAAATATCAAATGAAGGAGAGACTGGATTCGGATGTATGTATTTCTGCCATGACAACGTTTGGCGAGTGTAATGTCTCCAACGGCTACATTTTTTAAGACACTATTATTGTCAGGAATATTTTAAGACAGTGTTTAATTTGTTATTTTAACATAATCTAATTACCTTCCTCTACAGTTACCTAACAGATATATCAAGGTGATAAACAATGTACATAAAAATTTAACTCCGAAATTATTGAAATGAAAATTTCAATAATATATATATATATATATATATATATATATATATATATATATATATATATATTTACTTTTAACTTTCTTTCCGTTCCTTTACTGAATATCTAAGATATCGAATGTTTCCATCCTCTTTTTCTTAGGGGGGGGGGGGGGGGGGAGTTAAGGTGGGGGGGGGGGGCAGCTAGTATCACTGCTCTTTCAAACGAATTGCTTCAATTTCCCTTCATTTTACTAAGTTGCTCTTTTTTCTTTCAAAACCTGTTTTTCTCCTTTCGAATCCAGTTGCAGTTTACAAAATATCATATAAAATACCAACAACTTCAGTGCTGGAAAGATGTTTTTCTTTTTTAATAAAGTGAAGGGAGGTGTATTTCGTTCAGGTGTTTTATCCCAGGATATTTACGTTTTACCGAGAAGTTGAAAGAGCTGAATAATTAGAAATTAGGATCATCCCACTGCTCTGAAGTACAGGAAAAGTCTTCATCAACCGCAGCTGTGTATCGCTGTTTCACAAAGAAAATTTGAATCGATTACTCGAGCACTGGTTTGATTTTTGCGTAGAAGTTCTACACTCTCCATAAAGACGTTTTTATAGGAGGCAACTATTTCCAGTTTTCTGAATATCCTCACTCTCAATAAAGGTCGACTTTTCAATATGGGCTACTGTGCCGGCTTTGTCTGTCCTTCTGCGCTTTATATGTCTGCCCACAGATCTTAAAAACTGCTGAAGCTAGAAAGCTGGAAATTGATATGTTGATCACCCACCCTCTAATCATCAATCATACCAAATTGCAGCCTTCTCACCTCAGTACTTTTTATTTTACCTAAAGTTAAAGTCAGTCACAATCGTGGTTTTGGCAACAATATAAGATAGGCCACCGCCAGGTCGTTGTTAATGCTTCATGGGCCGCGGCTCGTACAGCATTATACAGAGTAGCGGCTGCACAGAAAACTCGATTGCACTGAAGAAACTTAGGCGCACGTTTTACTTATTACTATGTTGAATACATTCCTTAATTTCGTAGCCTCTTTTTGGAATCGACATTGATTTGATTTGAATGATTTGGGCTTTGCATAAACAACCTATAGTAGATTCACATCGACCGTGCATCTGATGTTTATGCCAGTCCCTTACGACGCTCCTGATTGGATGTAAGTTCCACCTCTCCTCAGGGATACTTTTGAAAGACGTATCCCTCAGGAGAGGTGGAACATAGATCCTACCCATGTGAACTCGAGAGAGAGGCTGAGAGTTTCCAGCCCTGTGATTGGCTTATCAACAGCCAATCAGGAGCGTCGTAAGGGACTGGCCTAGACGTCAAATGCACAAATTGATGTGAATTTACTATACAGATCACAGTCAGATTCAGACAAACAGGATATCCAACAAGTCTTATCCTTGATACACATAATGTGTCAAGGATACTTCCTTCCTATTTCTAAAATACTCTGATGATCTCACTTTGCCAACGTACTCACCTGGACATTCGAAGTTCATTCTGTGTAACAGATGAGATAATCTGTCAAGTGACACGCCAAGGGGAATGCGACGGAGTTAGGAAGGAGAATAATCGCTTAACAGAATGGGTGATTTCCCCCTTCTCTCAATACAAACGGCTTTTTCCGTATATAACATGAGAGTGTACTTCGAAATATAACGATAAAATGGCAATTCTTACAATCGACTAACCAAGTGCTTTTATTAAAAAGTATTCTCGATAATTCTCCCTTTGAAATTCAGAAAATATTTCAATATTTTACGGCAATATAAAAAATACTATAATCAAACATTAAGTACCAGATATTACAAAATATAAGAAACAATTTTGAAAAATTTCAACAAAAATAATTCACGAAACCTGTATGAGTAACTACTATAATATAAAAAATAACTGTTTTTCATGAAAAATGTATGCGTAACTAATATATATAAAGGAAACAGTTTTTTTATACTGTATGAGTAACTACTACAATATAAAATAGCGAGTGACTGCTTTTGCACCAAAAAAGGAACAGGCTCTATTAAAGGGAATGATAAAAAATGGCTCGGCCCGGCTCAAATATAAAAAAAACAAAATATAGGGCGATAAGTTCCCGAAAAGACGAGGGGTGTGGTGGCTTTCTGCCCCACCATCCATTATATTTATGGTCAAGAACTAGAACGAACCAGCTGAAAGAATTAACCTAAAATGTTGTCAGAAAACTTGTGACATATATATATATATAGTATATATATATAAGTATATAGTATATATATATATATATATAGTATATAGATATATATATATTATATATATATATATATATAATTTTTTTTCAAAAAAAAAATTTCACTTCTGTGAGAGCGCCAGTACTGAACAAAAGCAAATAATTTCGATATATAAATAAAACATATCAGAAATACATAACTTTTCTGTGACTACGACATATATTATATATATATATATATATATATATATATAATTATATATTAATATATATATATATATATGAATTTTTTTCAAAAAAAATTTTCACTTCTGTGAGAGCGCCAGTACTATGAAAAGCAAAAGTAATTCGATATATAAATAAAACATATCAGAAATACATAACTTTCTGATCTCAATAAATATCTGATAGGAGACGCACAAAAAGAGGCGACCCGGGTAACTGAAGAGTCCAAATAGTGCTGCTCTCAATTTTGACAGGTTGAATGGAGTACAACCACTGGCTGCAGAATAGAGTTGAAATGAACTCATCAAAAGCCTTAAAAGGTTCTGGAAATTCTGCTTCGCGTTGAGTAAAGATACAGGAATTTTAGGTTTGGACAGAATATTTTATGATTTGTTTATTAGGACGAAAATGTAAACAAATAAGTAACTTGCATGTTTAAACGGTAGACAACAATGATTCTAATCCCGTATTCTTTCCCTGTCCAACGACAACAGATAACATTAGGAGGGGGGGGAGGAGGAATTTGATAAGACTACGAATGACTGGATAAAAGGAATTTTCCCATGGGACTTTATGCTTCGATAGAGAGATAGAGAGAGAGAGAGAGAGAGAGAAGAGAGAGAGAGAGAGAGAGAGAGAGATGTGCTATATGTATATGAAACTGCACATAAGTAGAAGTCGTTAAAGCAACATTGCTCTACCTAAACGCCAACGGACGTCGCAAGGAGAAAAAAAACAAAAGGAATAATAAAAATATATCAGGTAACACAAAACCAAAATAGGGAAACACCCACCAAAAGAGGAAAAAAAAACCAAGAGGATATTGACCAAAAAAGAGAAAAAAGAAAAAAACAGAAAAAAAAACCCAAAAACCCAAAAAGAAAAGACAAAACAAAAAGAAACGGAAAAACCAAAAAAGGAAACAAAAAAGCAGAAGATAAATTAAAAAAAAAACAAAAAAGGGATGACAAAACAAAAAACCAAAAAAGGAAACCATATCCAAAAAAAGGAAACCAAAAAACCTAAAAGGAAACAAAAAAACAAAAAAGAAACACAAAATAGAAAAAAAAACAAGAAAGGAACCCGAAAAATTAACCAAAAAAAAAACAAAAAGGAAACAAAAAACCAAAAAGGAAATACAAAAAGAAACTAAAACCAGAAAAGGAAACAAAAACGAAAAAAGAAAAAAAAAGGGAAACCAAAAATAGAAACATTTAAAATCCCCAAAAAAAGAAAACTAAAAACCAAAAAGAAAAAAAAAATTGGAAAAAGACAAAAAAGGAAACAAAAAGCCAAAACAGGAAAAAAAAATAAATATTAATAAAAAGCCAAAAGAGGAAACCCCCAAGCAGGCGGTGTTCACAACCGGAAGACTTAGAGAAGGGCGAAGAAGAAGAAGAAGAAGAAGAAGAAAAGAATAAGAGAAGAACAAAAAAAGAAGAAAAAGAATAACAGCAACAACATTTGGCAAAAACGGCTGGGGGGGGGGGGGGGGGGGGTGGGGGGGGGGGGGGGGGGGGGGGGGGGGGGGGGGGGGGGGGGGGGGGGGGGGTGGTGGTGGGGGGGGGGGTGGGGGGGGGGGGGGGGGGGTGGTTTTCCTTTTTTGCAGGCGCTAACGAGCACTTTCGAGACACGACACAAAAACATTAGCCAATAACGGTGTGAGATACGAACTTCCCCCGCAGTTGAAAAAACATTCCTCCCGAAATCTCTGTTCTAACCCAAAGTTTCCTTAGCTGTTGTTTTTGTCTTGTTTGATTTATTTCTTCATTTTCCTCTTAATGCCCTGTAAGGCGCGGAGTCAGGAAATTCTGTACCCTTATGTTTGGAAGATTTCTCTCTCTCTCTCTCTCTCTCTCTCTCTCTCTCTCTCTCTCTCTTTTCTCTTTTTACCTTATATTTCTTGTGTTTTTTTATTGTTTATAGGAGCCTCCTCCTGACTAGTTACAACGGCAATTAACTTTGAACAAATAATGTAATTATATATTTATTGCAAATGCACATATTCAAATGCAGTAATTTTTTTTTATTCTTTATTAGTAATTAGTCATAAGTTTGCTATCAATCAAAACACAGGAAATACAGGAGGAGGCAAGATCTGCATATTATGTATATATATATATATATATATATATATATATATATATAATATATATATATATATATATTGTGTGGTGTGTGTGTGTGTGTATAATTGTGGCAACGCTAGATTTTTGGTACTTTCTCTAATCCCAGCCTCGTTGCAGGATAAGGTTTATTTATATTACTCACACACACACACACACACACACACACACACACACATATATATATATATATATATATATATATATATAATATATATATATATATATATATATATGTGTGTGTGTGTGTGTGTGTGTGTGTGTGTGTGTGCGCGCGTGGGGTTTACGTGTCTATATTTACACAATGAATGTTTGTATTTGTGTTGATGTGTGTATATGTGCTTGTAAGGGCAACAATCACCTAGCTTTTATATTGACAAACTACCACTATTATTTTCTCTGCAGTAACAAGTTAAAGACTTTTACACAGTTGATATGTGATTTCATGACATCCTTCAGAGCTGACTGAAACGAACGGCGAGGAAGACAAGGGAAGTCAATCATCTTCCTACCCTGAGGAAGGCGGGCAAGACACGAGGAGAGAGAGAGAGGAGAGAGGAGAGAGAGAGAGAGAGAAAGGATAAGCTAATCGCCAAAAAGGATCCGTTGCTTATTCGGTATCTGAGAGAAATGGAGACGAGGGAATTGCAGGTATAATGTGGAAGGAGCGTAATAATTCCATGTTGCATCTACGTCCTCCACTTTAACTTACGACCACAGGGTACACTGTAAGCAACACTTAAAGTTCTCTGAGGTTTACCTTCGGCCAGTAGCTGCAACCCCTTTCATTCCTTTACAGCATCTCCGTCCATATTCTCTTACTTCCATAATGAATATCTTAGTATAATGGGCGTAATGTCTGTCCGTCCATCTGTCATTCAATCACGGCCAAACGGCTGGTCCGATGGGCATGAAACTTGGCCGGTTATAGTGGGGACCCCTAAGATGGTTTATAATAGCGTTTCATCCTACCCCCCCCCTCCCCCACACCCTCCAAAGGGGGAGGGGTACGGTGAAACGGGATTACCTGAAACGGAGCTGGTTCTGCCCATGAAATGAGGCTGGTTATGACCGATTAGACTTAGTTACTTAACGAATTTTCACACAGAATTAGTAAAGGCAACATCCCCCACGAAGGAACGAGAAAGTCCTACCTAAGGACGGGAAGTCAAAAAGGCCTCGCAGTGGGTTACTCCATTGTTTCACTTTTTTTCTTTCGCGGATTTTGCCTTCATTTATATGTATACATAAAATACTCTCCCGAGCTTCCCCTCTTCCAGAAACAGATCATAAATCTTCATATAAAGAGGCTGCAGTCTTGCTATTTTGCAAAGTATGTTACTGCGAGGAAATTGTAATATATTGCAACCTTCATGTGCATGTTTGACACTCGGAGAACATTAGACTGCATTTTTATTAAAAAAATAATTAGGTGGTTTTGATCCCATAAGTCATCGTTAAAATGGTTGCAATTTGCAATTATTTATTACTTGCAACATTGCCGTATTGCAAGTATAATTATACATATTTGTAACTTCCATGTATGTTCGTCATTAGAAGAACATTTTTGTATTTATTCCAGTCTGAAGGAGAGATAATCTTGGCCCTTAAAAACTTCCAGGGGCAAAAGCCTAGGTATCTTGATAATTTTATGCAAGGCTTGCAGCATGGGAATAATTTAGCAAGTTGCAATCATTCAATTCGACAGATTTTTCTTTATAACAGATAAATCACTTTCCCTCCCGAAAAAACCTTCCCGTATTGCAATCAAAACTGCAATATATTGTGACTTCGAATGCCATTTTATTTGTCAATAGAGTCCCAGTAAGCTGCATTTTATTCAGTTCAAAGATTTAAAATTAGTTCGGAGCTCGTCAAATCCAATAGGCTACATTTTATCCAATTTCAAGTCAAGTTTATTAGCCCCTTTAAAATTAAACATAAGGCAATAGCCCAGATATTTTCGCGAATGTAGCTTT
>NC_087202.1:3075822-3106304 GCF_015104395.2 Macrobrachium nipponense | reverse complement strand
TGAAAAAATTGACAGTGGTGTCAAAGCAAAGACAACGCGAAAATAAAACCCGACGAAAACGACGTGGCATTTAAGATACGAAACAAATGTTTATTTTAATCTCTCGTTTTCTTTTCAGTGGAGAGGGGACAGAATTGGTCACTAATTAACGTGAATACGCAGGAGAGAGACAGAGAACGATTCCCCTTAGAAAAATATGAGCTGATAATTCTTTGTTTATGTTTGTTGCTGTTTCTAAGAGGGCATTGTGGGTATTACAATTACATATGTATCTGGAAAACAACGACCGGCAGATTCTATACACAAACACACAAATATATTATATTATTATATATATATATATATATATATATATATATATATATATATATATATATATATATATATATATAAAATATTAACTGTGAATTCCATCCGCACTGATGGGGAAAAAAATTCATACGACTTTAATTATTTTCAATATTTTCTTTTGCTTACCTTTGCGATATTTTTGTATTTACTCTCTCTCTCTTTGCGATATTTTTGTATTTGTATTTACTCTCTCTCTCTCACCAACCAGTATTTGGCCTCTAGCCTAGACCTGTTACAGTATTCCACTCAAATCCTTCAGGCCAGGCCTATGATAGCTGACAGTCGTTCCAGTGGTGTGGTTTAAAACTAGTTTGATGACTCTCTCTCTCTCTCTCTCTCTATCTCTCTCTCTCTCTCTCTCTCTCTCTCTCTCAAAAGCGAGGGAATGTTACAGTTGGAAGGTAGTGAAAGCAGCCGTTCGCCACAAAAGGATCTGAGCGCTTATGTCAACATAAGTCCATTTGTTTGAAAAGGAAGGTTCTACCTATATGTCTTCACTGACCAAATTTGTATAGCTATTGAAAAAATAAGTAACTTTAGGCTTATTATTACTCATATTATATTCATAATATGGCTTAATATTACTCATATTATATTCATAATATTAATAACAGTTGAGGGAGTTTAAACAAATACTTCTCGCAAGTCAAGATAGATGTCACGATGGATATTATTGCATACGAAGGATTGCCATGCCAAGAAGTTTGGATACCTTCTCAAAACAGGTTTACCATGACATACCCGATACCATATACTCTCTCTCTCTCTCTCTCTCTCTCTCTCTCTCTCTCTCTCTCTCTCTCTCACATACGCATGCACACGCTTGTGAAGAAAATACAAAATGAAAAACGAATGATGTCAGCAAAAGAAATTAAAATTTTTTGGGGGGTATGTGAAATAAACATTAAACAGAAAAGAGAGAGAGAGAGAGAGAGAGAGAGAGAGAGAGAGAGAGAGAGAGAAAGAGAGAGAGAGAGAGAGCGCTTAAATCATAACAGCTTAACAGTGGTAAAAATTATTTAGTGATCATCTCTCTCTCCTCCTCTCTCTCAGTCTTCTCTCTCTCTGCATCTCTCTCTCTCTTCTCTCTCTCTCAGTTGTAATGCAGCAATTTTATCTTTCGCTCTCCTCGGCTCTCTTAGTGAATATGTACATGCATATATTTATTCATACGTACATACATACATACATAGAGGTGCGCGCGCGCACACACACACACACACACACACATATATATATATATATATATATATATATATATATATATATATATATATATATACAAATACTTATAAATACATATACGTTTGTATATACATTATATCTATAAACCTATAAATAACATACAAATATATTTTATACATATATATACATACACATATATCTGGTCCGTTGGTAGAGCGGCTGGCGTCGAGGCTTGCCACTCACGTGTCACGGGTTTACGATGAATAATCACTGGCTCTGTATCATGATCAGTTACTGCTGCAAAGTGCGTTGGCAGGTGGGGGGGGGGGGGGGGGGGGGGTGTCTTTGGAGGTGGGAGGTTGGAACCACCATTCTTTGGAAGCTTCAGTTTCAAGTCAGTGGCCCCTTTGGTGTGCTGTCCATGTGAATATGTTTTATCTACTGAAATAATAATAATAATAATAATAATAATAATAATAATAATAATAATAATAATAATAATAATAATAATGATAAAGATAATAATAATAATAATAATATCTGTGTATGCTGGAAACAGACCTTCTTTCAAACATGTTTTATTAAAAATAATAACAGAATTCACAGAATTGGTTTTATATAAAATTCTTTCAATTCTCCTTATGGTTTGTCTTTCTGGCACGCTGGTATTATAAAGCAGCTGGCCAATATTCATCGTGCTGTAGGTCGTCAACGGAATTTCGGGTTGGTGTTATCAAAGGCAAACTGGTTATCAGGGACAGGCTGGGGTCGTCAACAGTATACAGGTGTGTCTCGTAGGTCGGGAACAGGCCGTAGTCGTCAAGGGTCTATCCAGTATTCCTTGTTTTTTTTCCCCCTTTTTTCTGTTTTTTTTTTTTTTTTTTTTTTTTTTTTTTTTCTATAGGCGTCTACATGTTTCGGCCACCTCGTTTGGCCATCTTCCAGACGGGATCGCTGAGTGCAGTGGTCTGTGTCGGATGGATTCACGCTATTTCTTGCATTCGGGATACCTCTGGTGCGATGGTCGTTGTGGGGCGTTGCCTGCTGCTCACAACGTCCCGCAACGACCATTGCACCAGAGGGATCCTGAGGATGATAGAAGCGTCAGCTCTCGTCCTGAGGACGTCCCTAGTAACCCTGAGGGTGATCGAAGCTCAGACTCTCGCCCTGAGAACGACCTAGTAGCACGCCCTTCGAGGGGACCTCCACCATCACCGATAAGGATGAGGCTGCGCCCACGAAGAGGACAGACAATCAGAAGCCGCGCCCCTGATGACATCGCTCGTGACGCCACAGGTTTTGCCCTATGAAAAATGAGGTACTAGACTCCTCAAGTCACTCGAATGCAATAAATAGCGCGAATCCATCCGAAACATATCATAGCACTTCGCGATCCCGTCCCGATGATGGCCAAACGAAGTGGCTGAAACACCTATAAGAAAAAAACAGAAAAGAAGAAAAACGTAAGAAATACCGTATCGACCCCTGACGACTACGGCCTGTTACCGACCAACGAGACACACCTGTTACCGACCCCCAGTCTGTCCCTGATACCCCGTCGCCTTTGATATCACCAGCCCGAAATTCCGTTGACGACCTACAGCACGATGAATAATGGACAGCTACTTAGGAATACCAACGTGCCAGAAAGACAAACCATAAGAACTGAAAGAATTTTGTCTAAAATCAATTCTGTGAATTCTGCCATTACTTTTAATAAATATAAGTTGTACTGATATAAAAAATCAATCAAAAAAATAATAATATATAAAAAATAAAAATAATAATAAAAATAAAAATAAATATAACGCACATAAAAATCATAAAACTAAAATAAAACAATAAAACATAATAATATTAAAAATAAAAATAAAATTTAAAATAAAAATATTAATAATAATTAAAATAAAATACTAAAAATGGAAATAATTAAAAATAACAAAAATAAAATATAAATCAATCTAATAAAATAATAACAATACTTGGAATAAAAATATTTAAAATAAAAATAAATTTAATATTTACCCCAAACTACAATGATGAAACAATAAGTAAAATATAAATAATAAAAGTAAAATTATAAATTACAAATAAATAAATATAATAAAAATATACAAACAATAAAAATGAAAATAAAAATACTAATGAGAATATAAAATAATGATACCATTTAAAAAAATGATAATAAAATAAATAAATATATGCATATGAACAAATTATAAAAATAAAAATAAAAATAAATAAAAATAATGATAATATAAGATAAAAATAACAGTAGAAATAAATAAATCAAAATACTAAAAAATATATATAAAAAAATAATAGTAAAAATTTGAAATACATAAAAATCATAAAACTAAAAAGATTAACAATAAAAACTAATAAATATTAAAAACATAAGAAATAAATTTACAAATTAAAAAATAAAATAATTTAAAATAAAAATTAAAATAAAATACTAAAAAATTGGAAAATCAAATTAAAATAAAAATAAAACTAAAATAATCAATCTAATAAAATAATAACAATAACTTGGAAAAAAATATTTAAAATAAAATAAATTTAATATACCCCAAACTACAATGATGAAACATAGTAAATATAATAATAAAATACAATTATAAATTACAAATAAAATAATATAATAAAAATATAAAACAATACAAATGAAAATAAAATACTAATGAAATAGAAAATAAATAATAATTAACAGAAAACTAAGTATGTCTATAAAAATAATAAAATTAGTATAACATAAAAAATTTAAATAAAATTTATACTTATATAAATATGCATAATTTAAATGATAATAAAATAAAATATAATGCATATGAAAAAATTATAAAAATAAAAATAAAAAATAAATAAAAATAATGATAATAAAGATAAAAATAACAATAAAAATAAAAATAATCAAAATACTAAAAATATATATATCAATAATAATAATAATTGAAATAAAAATATTCAATATATAAATACATTTAATACATATATTATGAAATAATAATAAGTAAAATATAAAAAAAAAAATAAAGTAAATGAAAATAAAAATAATATAATTTTTATGAATTAGAAAATAGAAATATAAAAATAAGAATGAATATAACTCACATAAAAAAATAATAAAAAAAATAATAATAATATTTAGAATAAAATAATGATACTAGAAAAAAATTAATAGAAATAAAAATAATAATTGCAAAAATAAAAATAAAAATGAAAATAAATTGAAAATATTTATAATAGAAACAATAAAAATAAATGAAAATAAATTAAATATTTTAAATAATTAATAAAACAATAATGATGACAGTTCAAAATAAAAATAATATGAATAGATATAAAATAATAAAAATAATAGAATAATAGTAATAACTTTGATAATAAAAATTTAAATTATAAACAGAAAAGTAAAAATAATAAAAATAAAATAAAAAAATATAAATAAATTAAAATGATAGTAATAATATAAATTCAAAATAATAATGATAATAATAATAATAATGTTAATTATAAAGATAATAATTATAAAGCTAAAAATAGTAAAATAATATGTAATATCAAGAGAGAGAGAGAGAGAGAGAGAGAGAGAGAGAGAGAGAGAGAGAAAGAGAGAGAGAGAACTGGCTTTGATGACTATGATATCATAGTTTTATCTGTAAAATATTAAATATAAATATATACTGATCTTTAC
Organism: Macrobrachium nipponense; assembly: GCF_015104395.2. Taxonomy (NCBI): domain Eukaryota; kingdom Metazoa; phylum Arthropoda; class Malacostraca; order Decapoda; family Palaemonidae; genus Macrobrachium; species Macrobrachium nipponense. Next base: position 3,101,071 of record NC_087202.1, on the reverse strand, counting down.
CCTGCCTGTGTAAATGGCCTCCATAGGCGCTCTACTACCCTGTTTATGTAGTGTTAAGGAATAGTCAGAATCCAGGCTTCGAATAAAAATGTAACACAGAAAACCTCTACTGGTTATACAACGAATGTTTAACTACAGCCTCTGGCATCTTTTGAATAAAATTAAAATTTACTTTCAAAAACGCCAACCTTCTGTGCGTTGTTCAGTAGTTTAGGAAACAAAGAGAAAATCATATTTATGAAAACAGACCTACATGAAATTACTGCTGCTGAGGCAACAATTACTTTTAATTTAACACGTTTAAAATTTGGTTTACTTCCAGAATAGAGGTAAAAATGAGGAAATAATAACAATAAAAATCAGAATAAAAAATTACAAATAAAATAATAAGAAATTAAATATAAATAAAATTATATTAGAATAAAGATGAAATTAATAAATATAAATATATATAATAATAAAAAATGTGAATATAAAATATAAAAAAATAACTATGAAAATATATAAATATAATTACAGTTAGTAAAATTATGATAATAAAATTTCAAAATAGAAATAATAAATATAAAAAACATAAAATAAAATATTTTAGTAATCTCATAGATAATAAAATAGTATTAGTATTATTAAAAATAAAAGTAAGACAATAATAGTACTAATTTTGTGAATAAAACTAATTTAAATAATAAAAATGAAAATGAAAATGACAATAATAATTAAATAAAAAAATAAATAAAAATGTCAATAATTAAATAATAATAATGTCAAATAAAAATAAATAAACAATAAAAATAATTCAACTGAAAATAAATTCATAACAATAAAAGTAAAAATAATGCAAGGGAAACTAGAATAAAAAAAATAAAAAAAATTATAAAAATAAAAATGAATAATATAATAAAAAAAAATTAAACTAAAAATAATACTAATAACAATAATATTAAAATTAGAATAAAAACTACAAATAATAAAAAAAGTGAAAATAATAATATATATAAAATAAAAAATAATATCATTAAAAAATAAAATCAAATAAAAGTAAAAATAATAATAAAAATAAGGATAAAAAATGAAAATAAAATTAATAAAAACATAAATAAAAACAATTAGGAAAATACGAATATAAAAATATAAATAATATAAAAATGAAAAATAATAAAAATAAACAAATTAAATGTAATAAACAATATAAATATTATTAATAAAAATTCAAAATAAAAATAATAAGAATTTATTATAAAAAATAATGAAAATTAAAAATAATAAATAAGAGTAATCATTTTGAAAATAAAAATAAAATAAAAGCACATGTAACGAAAAATTAATGAAAATTAAAAAATATGGAAAAATAGCAAATAGAAATAAAAATACATATAATAAAAAATATGAAAAATAACTAAAAATGAAAAATAATAAATAATAAAAATAAAAAATAAAAAATAAAAAATAATAAAAATACAAATATTATTAATAAAAAATAGTAATAAAAATTCAAAATAAAAATAAGAATTTATATAAAAATATTAAAATAAAATAATAAGATAAGAGTAATCATTTTGAAAATAAAAATTAAATAAAAATCAAAACATGTAAGTAAAATTAATGATAATAACAAACAGAATAAAAAAAATAATAAAAACAACAATAAAAATTAGTAAAATAATATAATAAAGAAATTAAACTAAAAATAATACTAATAACAATATTTAAAATTAGAATAAAAATAAAAATAATCGAAAAAATAAAATAATATACTATAAAATCAAAAATAATATTCAATAAAAAATAAAATTAAAAAAAATAAAAATAATAATAACAACAATAAATCAAATCCAATAAAGGAAAATGAAAGTAAATTAATAAAAATAAAATATAAATTATAAAAATATGAATAATAAATAAAAATTAAAAATAAATATAATAAAAATAAATATGAAAATAATAAAAATAAAAATAAAAAATATGAAATATAAAATATTAATAATAAAATAGTAGGAATAAAAATTAAAATAAAAATAATAGAATTTATATAAAAATAATGAAAATAAAAATAATAAAAATAATGAGTAATCATTTTGAAAATAAAATAAAAATAAAAAAAACATATAAGTAAAATTAATGAAAATAAAATAATAAAAATATAAATTATAAGATAAAAAAATAAAAATATAAGGATTACTAAAAAAATAATAATAATACAAATTTTAAATAAAAATGAAAAAATAAGAAATAAAAATAGAAATAATGAAAATAATATAAAAATTGTAAAATAATATATTGTAATAATTTTGAAAATGAAAATAACAAAAATAAAAATAATGAAATACTAAGGAAAATATAAATAATAAAAATAAAAATAAAAACAATAATAATAAAATAAAAATAGAAATAATAATGAGAACAACAAAATAATAATAATAAACATGAAACTAAGAATAATATCAATAAAAAATATGAATACAATAAAACTAAAAATAATAGTAATTTAAATAAAAAATAAACAAAGTTAGTAAAATGATTATACCAAGAACAAAAAATAAAAATTAAAATTATATTAAAATCAAAATAAATATAATACACATAAAAAAATAATAAAATAGAAATAATAATAATAATAATGAAAATAAAATAAAATTAAAAATAAAAATAAAAATGAATAAAATATATAAAAAAAAATAATAATTAAAATAAAATAATAAAGAAAACAAAAAAATAAAATGAAATAAAAATAATGAAAATAAAAACAAAAAAAAAATGTAAAAAATAGAAATAAAAATAATAGTAAGAACTTGGTAATAAAAATTAGAATTGTAAAAACATTATGAGTCAAAAATAATAAAAATAAAACTCATAATGATAAAATAAAATAAAAAAAAATAAAAATAAAATTAAAAAATGACAAATAAAAATCAATAAAAATAAAAATAAAAATATAATAAAATAAATAATAATAAAAACAACTATAAAATAATAGTAATAATAGAAATCATGAAATATTATGTAGTAATAATTTGAAAATAAAAGAAAATAACAAAAACGAAAAAGAAAGTAATTTAAAAAAAAATAAAAATAAAAATAAGTAATAAATATAAAACATAAACAATAAAAATAATAATCAAAAGGATAATAATAATAATAATGATTAATAATAATAAAAAAATTACAATAATAATAATATGTTTTGTTAAAAATAACTGCTGCTTCAGCACTATTAATCTTAAAGAAAAGTCTTCTCTATCTTTCTGATGACGGCTTTCTCGTTGTTGCTTAGACTGGCGAGCAACGCACCAAAGGGCATGGTCAAATTCGGTTGAGTCATTTGATTTATTATTGCTCTACACAATTCTCTCTCTCTCTCTCTCTCCTCTCTTCTCTCTCTCTCTCTCTAACGCGACGTTTCCTCCTGATCGACAGGACATTATCAAGCGATAACTGCTGAGGGACTGAATTCCATGGTGGTTGTTGTTTTTGATTTAGCTGACCTTGTGTCAGCACGGGCTCTTGCTCACAGAGCAGCCCACCCCTGAACAAAATGACATATTAAACCTCGGACTAAACTGCCACTTCATGTCAAAACCGAAGAAACACGAGAAACGCCTGGAGATTGAGATGCTCCTCGACTCGATTCAGCAGTTGGAAGCAAAGAAGATCCTAACAACGACGGACGCCCTTCAACCTCTTCTGCTAGCAGAGGCCCTTACGGACAGGGGGTCATAACCTCGAGCGGTATCTTGCACCCAAAGAGATGAAGGAGGCAAGCCGCAGATCTGAAGGAAAAAGAAGAAGACATCACCGTAAGGCGTGCAGACAAGACAGCCGCGTTCGTGCTCATCAGCACCTCGGAATACTTCGAGAAACTCGACGCCATCCTTGTCTGATGTCTCTAAGTTCGAGAGACTTACGAAGAACCCTACGGAAGACATCAAACGCGACGCCAACCGGGTCATCGCAGCCGTGAATGCCGCTACGAATGCCACACCTGCCCCCGCCCATCCAAGGTGACTACAGCCTCGGCTACCTTTACGGGAACGTGAAGACCCACAAGGAAGGCAACCCCTACGTCCGATCATCAGCCAAACACCCGCCCCGACTTACGCTCTGGCCAAACGCCTTAATAAAATTCTGACCCCCTATATCCCTCCAGGTACTGCCTCACCTCATCGGTGGAATTTTTGGAGAAGATCCGCGACTCCCCCGGTGCGGGAACCATGGCGTCCTTAGACGTTGAGTCCCTATTCACCAACGTCCCAGTCGACGAGACGATAGGGATCATCATGGAGCGGGTATATAGGAATCCCGATATGAGACCCCCTAACTACCCAGAAGACTCCTTAAGAACCCTGCTGGATATCTGTACGAAGAGAGCCCCTTTCACCACCCACCGAGGACAGATGTACCGCCAGAAGGACGGCGTAGCGATGGGGTCCCCTTAGGAGTCCTCTTCGCTAACTTCTACATGGGAGAAGTGAAGAAAGGGTCTTCTCGCAACACAGATGTCCCCGCACATACGCACGCTACATCGATGACATCTTCGTGCAAGCCGACTGCGAGGATGAGGTAGAAGCCCTTCGGCAGCAGTTCCTGCAGAACAGCGCACTCAACTTCACTGTCGAGTACAGCAGCAACGATCGGCTCCCCTTCCTCGACGTCCTTGTCACGAAGACGAATCAGAAGTTGGCGACGACCGTTTATACCAAAGCCACGAACCTCGGACTTTGTCTGAATGGTGATAGCGAGTGTCCTGCGCGGTTCAAGACCACCACCGTCAGGGCCTTCGTCAGGAGGGCCCTCTCGCACTGTTCCACGTGGCAGGACACACACCTCGAACTCGACCGAGCATCCCAGATGCTAATTAACAATGGGTACTCGAACAAACTCGTAACCGAGAAACTCGAGCCGCCCTTGACAAGTGGTACATGACGGAGGAAGAGAGAAGGAACATTCCGCCCCCGGAGGATATCAAACTTTTCTATAAAGCCTTCATGCACCACCAATACAAGGAAGAAGAAGCAGCCATGAAGAAAATAATAGAGGAACACGCGTCCGCCCCATGGAGGAAGGAAGAGAGTGTCCCTCATTATTTACTACAAGAATCGGCGTACGAAAGACCTCCTGATGAAGAACAACCCCTCCCCACCGGCAGGAGACCCCCTGAAGCAGTCCAACGTCGTCTACCGATACGTATGCCCCGCCCAAGGATGCCCTGGGATTTACATCGGCATGACGACGATGCGCCTGTCAAAAAGGATTTCCTCCGCCACGCCCAGGAGGGCGCCATTAGGCAGCACGCCCTTGCAGTACACCGCAGAAACATCACGAGAGACGACAGTCGTCAGGAATACTAAGATCATCGGGAGAGCACCTGACCCACGACGTCTGCGTCTCCTAGAAGCGCTGCTCATCCTCGAAGAAAAGCCTACCCTCAATACCACCCAAGAAGCGTTCCTGATACCGACGTGTGTCCCGAGGAGGACCAAAACACCCCTCTCCCCTAACGAAAGTACCAGCGCGCATGGAACGAACACCAGACATGAGAACAATACCAGGGGTGACGTCACGCAGGTAGAAGCCAATCAAGAGGCTCCCGGTGATACCCCCTACCTGAGAAGGTCTGCAAGACTAGTCAACGCTTGCCGTATGAGTCACCTTCCCGGGAACCAATAAAAACTCGACCTACCGGAGAAGTGCTCTGACCGTACTGGAGAGCTCGCAACACCACGATAAAAGGAGAAGGACTCGCCACATTTTATAATACGGGCTGCTCTGTGAGCAAGAGCCCGTGCTGACACAAGGTCAGCTAAATCAAAAACAACAACAAACAACAACACTGGAATTCAGTCCCTCAGCAGTTATCGCTTGATAATGTCCTGTCGATCAGGAGGAAACGTCGCGTTAGAGAGAGAGAGAGAGAGAGAGAGAGAGAGAGAGAGAGAGAGAGAATTGTATAAGCAATAATAAATCAAATGACTCAACCGAATTTGACCATGCCCTTTGGTGCGTTGCTCGCCAGTCTAAGCAACAACGAGAAAGCCGTCATCAGAAAGATAGAGAAGACTCTTTATAAGATTAATAGTGCTGAAGCAGCAGTTATTTTTCAACAAAACATGTCTACGAGAGGGTCTCCTTCCGAAATAATAATAATAATAATAACAATATAATTAATAATAGTAATAATAATAATAATAATAATAATAATAATAATAATAATAATAATCAAACAAAAACTTCTTTCAGTTTTCTTCTGAAAGATTGAAAAGAAACCCACAAATTCAATTTGTAACTTGTTTACTTCTAAGTATTTACATTTAGTTTTACTCCACAGGAGTGTGGAGTAAAACTAAATGTAAATACTTAGAAGTAAACAAGTTACAAATTGAATTTGTGGGTTTCTTTTTCAATAATAATAATGATATACAGCGCAGGCATAGTGGAATGAAAAAAGGCAGAACTCCGTTGGATAGACCAGAAAACTAGGAAACATATGACAATACACAAAGCACTACACACAAGAGCAAATACGGACAGACAATACATAACACGAAAGGAAGGAGGGAGAGGACTACTAAGCATAGGGGACTGCGTTAACATCGAGAACAGAGCACTGGGGCAATATCTGCAAACCAGTGAAGACGAGTGGCTCAAGAATACATGGGAAGAACTGATAAAAGTAGAGGAAGACCCAGAAATATACAGAGAAAGGAGAATGACAAACAGAACAGAGGAATGGCATAACAAACCAATGCACGGTCAATATATGAGACAGACTAAAGATGAAACATGGCAATGGCTACAGAGGGAAAACTCAAGAAGGAATCTGGAGGAATGATAACAGCGGCACAAGATCAGGCCCAAAGAACCAGATATGTTCAAAGAACGATAGACGGATATAACATCTCTCCCATATGTAAGAAGTTTAATACGAAAAATGAGACCATAAACCACATAGCAAGCGAATGTCCGGCACTTGCACAGAACCAGTACAAAAAGAGGCATGATTCAGTGGCAAAAGCCCTCCACTAGAGCCTGTGCAAGAAACATCAGCTACCTTGCAGTAATAAGTGGTACGAGCACCAACCTGAAGTAGTTATAGAAAACGATCAGACAAAGATCCACTGGGACTATGGTATCAGAACAGATAGGGTGATACGTGCAAATAGACCAGACGTAACGTTGATTGACAAAATCAAGAAGAGAGTATCACTCATTGACGCTGCAATACCATGGGACACCAGAGTTGAGTAGAAAGAAAGGGAAAAAATGGATAAGTATCAAGACCTGAAAATAGAAATAAGGGGATATGCCAGTGGAAATTGTACCCATATCATAGGAACACTAGGCACGATCCCAAGATCCCTGAAAAGGAATCTGGAAAAACATGAGGTGGAAGTAGCTCTAGGACTCATGCAGAAGAGTGTGATCCCAGAAACGGCGCACATAGTAAGAAAAGTGATAGACTCCTAAGGAGGCAGGATGTAACCCGGAACCCTACACTATAAATAACACCCAGTCGAATTGGAGGACTGTGACAGAGCAAAAAAAAAAAAAATAATAATAATAATAATGATAATAATAATTCCTTATCGTTGAAGAGGAAACAAAGTTTCTACTTTCTCAGAAGCCATCTATCTTACCTTTGAGGAAGAGAGCATTTTGCTGCCGGGCATCGGGCATCAACAGATGAAACCAACTTATGTAAAAGCCTTTTGTGGTGCAGTAAGATCGTAAGATTAGTAGTATCCTCTGTTGCTCTAACGAACGACTTTGCCCTCGGGAGCCTGAAATAGGGAAATGACAATATTAGTCGCTCGTATATACACAAATCGACATTTATTTCGGGTAAGTCATTTTGTTTACATTCTTAAGAGACATTCAGTTGTCAGAAAGATATGTGGTACATGACCATATTTCTTCTAAACTACATTCTTTAGCAAGAAAAACATCATCTTCGTTTCGATAAGCAGATAATGCGATAGAGATTTGGTCTTATGGATGTATTCAAATTTAGTAAAGAAAAAATCCTTATACTATATTTGTGTCCTAAAATATATCCCCTATAAGCATCATTAGCCTGCTGTTTGGTCTTGTATAATAATCGAGTAGCTTTGAAATATTAGTATCGTTAAAACTCAACTGTGGAGCTAGCTATAAAATTCTCAAAGTATTTTATTTATATATATATATATATATATATATATATATATATATATATATATATATATATATATATATATATATATTATATACCCTACATATATATATATATATATATATATGTGTGTGTGTGTGTGTGTATAGTTGTGTAATATATATATATATATATATATATATATATATATATATATATATATAATATATATATATATATATATATATATATATATATATATATATATATATATATATTTCAAAACGTAAGTAATAATGTTGAAAGGAACCAAAAGGTCACGGAGAAAACGATAATATTAAATGTATGTTCATAGTAAGTAATTAAACGATAAGACTTCCGTAATGAAGAAGCTGACGAAAGTTCTGCAAAAAAAAAAAAAAAAAAAAAGTAAAGACTAGTGAGTATTTTTTGGAAATTGGTTTTATGCTAACGTGGTTTACACTGACGTAGATCTGGTAAATACGTCCATTAAATTAATTGTGTTTGCTCCCTAATTTTACCGTTTTGTAATTTAGCACTTTTGATAAGTTCGTATATGAAATGTCAACTCATTTCATTATGGTTGATAAACATGGACTTAGAAATAGAATCTCTTGGCATCCTACGATAGTTTTAATGATGAGAGAGGAAACAATGGTATTCTCAATTGCTTTTTAGTTTTCTGTAAAAGAAAACTATATAGATGGCTATTTGTCTGTCCGTCCGCACTGATTTATGTCCGCCCTCAGATCTCAAAATCTTTTAGGGCTAGAGGGCTGCAAATTGGTCAGTTGATCATCCACCCTCTAATCATCATACATGCCAAATTGCAGCACTCTAGCCTCAGTAGTTTTTATTTTACCTAAGGTTACATTTAGCCATAATGATGCGTCTGGCAACGATATGCGACAGGACATCACGGGGTCGTGGATAAAGTTTCATGGGCCGCGGCTCGAACAGCTTTAAACCAATATATGTTTTTTCGGCGACTATAGTACGCTGTAGCGGCTGTCCTTATCACTTATTGATGATTCATTAGAATTCACTGACATTTCAGTGTGAGTCTCATTAGTTTTGTTAGTGGAAGTTTTCCTAATGAGCGCAGGAATCAATTATTTTCACACAATGAGGCGTCAAAATACGCTCGTCAATAACCACCCCCGCCCACCCCACCCCCAAAGACTTCTCATCATGACACAAGACACTGAAAGATACAAAATATCAAATCTGACGAGAGGTTACAAAAACCTCATTGACATTTATTCATGATCAGTGATTATTTTAGTCTTCAGTTTTGGCAACATTTACATTTATTCTCTTTATCCCTAGTACTTTCTCTCTCTCTCTCTCCATAGGTCATTAGAAAATTAGTCAAAATGTACTGAAAGTCCCTAAACAATGCATCCATTCAATATGTTGGAATATAAGTACACACGCACTCACACATGATATTCTATCAGATAAGTATATCTATCTATCTATCTATCTATCTATCTATCTATCTATATATATATATATATATATATATATATATATATATATATATATATATATGATTTTAAGTGTCTGCAACAGCAGCAGCAGCAGAGACACATCGTCTCCGATGGGCTGTGATACCTTCATGGAAATTTGAGGCTCGATTGAGGGTCATTTCGTCCCCTGGAAATGACTCAATGTGATCATGTCAAGATTGGCGTCGTCAACTCCCGGCATAAAATAAGATGAAACTGTTGCAGAGATGAGGGAGGGTCGAAGGATGCAACAGAGAGGACCAGAAAGTTCCTGGATTGGTATGAGGAGAGAGAGAGAGAGAGAGAGTTACAAGGAGTTACAAGGATTAGGATGTCTCAAAGCCACAATGTTAGTTCATCCTCGCGTATCTCTTGGAGCAGGTTTTAGTGTTCATTCCCAGTGTCCTCCTAATGATTTTGTCTGGTTTTCTTTTGAACTCTTCCTCTCAGAGAGAGAGAGAGAGAGAGAGAGAGAGAGAGAGAGAGAGAGAGAGTTACAAGGAGTTACAAGGATTAGGATGTCTCAAAGACTTATTAGTCCATCCTAAGTGGAGACATCGTGTGCTCACATATCTCTAGGAGCAGGTTTTACTTTGCATTCACATTGTCCTCGAAATGATTTTGTCTAGCTTTCTTTTAAACTCTTCCACACTGTTGCTGTTTACAACTTCTGGTGGCAGTTAATTCCTCGTGTAACATATCTTGTATGTGAAGAAGTTCCCGCAATGTGATGTGTTGTATCTCTTCAGCTCTAGTTTCCATCCATTATTTCTTGTCTGGTTTAAGAGAGAGAGAGAGAGAGAGAGAGAGAGAGAGAGAGAGATGCTCAAAATCCTAAGAAAATAAAATCAGTAAATAATTCATCAAAAGCGCTTGTGTAGCAATTTCTTGGGGTATACATTTCAGCAGAGGTGGGTAGGTAAGACTTATTTTGGCTTAGGTAAACTATAGTAGATTCACATCAACCGTGCATTTGATGTCTAGGCCAGTCCCTTACGACGCTCCTGATTAGCTGTTGATTATCAACAGCATCGTAAGGGACGCGTCTAGACATCAGATGCACGGTTGGTGTAAATCTACTATAGTATCTGAATTCGTCATCACTAAATATATATAGAAAACGTTTTGTAACATTTCTATAAATTTTTAAGGTAAACAATTTGGAGACCTCTCTCTCTCTCTCTCTCTCTCTCTCTCTCTCTCTCTCTCTCTCTCTCTCTCTCTTTCGTTTAGCGTCCTTATTTCTTAACCTAAGGGGATCAGATCTTATTTAAGTCTAACGAGGCATTTTAAACGCTCAAAGGAAAATCACGCTTCCTTTTCGAATATATAACTTAGTTCAACATTTGTTTTTTGTTAATGGTTTCGTTTATTGTGAATCCCCATTCGTTCTGGAAGGTTTTTCAGTTAAAATTATTTGTTTTTGTTGTTTTTCATCGTAATATAGAGTAGAAAAATATTTGCTCTTTCTGGAATACAATTCGCAAAATAGTAAAATAATATATATATTTGAAAACTACATGACCTAGTCGCGACTATGGTACCCCGGGTTCGTTTCCCTGTACCGGACATCATAATTTCTTCATATTTATTGCACTTGGATCTTAAGGCTTTGTAGTGATAAGCTTGTCCAAAAAGCGAGAAGAATTCGAGAAGTTAAGAGGGTATTGTGGCTAGTACAATAACAAAAATATCTGGTGACCAGTTGATTCTCTCTCTCTCTCTCTCTCTGTGTATATATATATATATATATATATATATATATATATATATATATATATATATATATATGTATACTTATATAGTATGTGTGTATATATATGCGTTTCATATGAATAAATTTTTAACTCAAATTATATATATATATATATATATATATATATATATATATATATATATATATATATATATGTGTGTGTGTATATATATATATATATAAATGTGTGTGGGTGTGTGTGTGTGTATTCGTATGTATGGATGAACTTATGTATATGACTGTGCGTGTACATGTGACAACAATTGTGGATAAAGATTCTGACTTTTTATTAAATAAAGAAAATCTGAAATGCCTGCACCAACGAAATACAAACAGATCTAAAAAAATGATTCCTCTTTGCCGATGCATACCTGCATTTACTTTAGTCAGCAAACACAGATGTCAAACATTTCGCCGAAACCTGGAATTGAACCATTGGCCATTTTTCATTTTTTTTATTTTTACGCTGGAACACTGCGAATCTTTTAAGCAAAATAATTGTATTCCTTTTAATACAATTTCGGTTCGCGTATAATAATTTCTTTTACATGTAAACAAAAATTATATCTTACGTAGAATATTTTTACGCATTTTTTTAATAACGAAAATCAAGAAAAATCACAAAATCCCTTTTCTTATTCCCATATTCACTTAACTGAATTATTATTGGGGTAACTGATCACGGTACAGAGCCATTGATTGGTTGTCGCCCTAGGGGCAGGCCCTAACTCGCGATATCTGAGCGGCATACCACGACGCTAGCCACTATACTAGCTGCTCCTGGAGCGACAACTTTGCGTCGCTGCTAAAAGGTTAAGTCTATATAATCTCTGCAAAGTCATTTGCTATAAAAATGATATTAGTTACATGAATAATCATCTACTATGTTCTTTTATTATGATATAACACTATCCAATCTATCCAGCAATCCAGAAAATGATTTTGAAAACATAGTGAATGAATTAGACGAGAGAGAGAGAGAGAGAGAGAGAGAGAGAAGAGATAGAGAGAGAATTGCATTTGTTTGAAAACAATAATCGCATTGCAAGTTAATGAACTTTTTTTAGAATATAACATTTTGGAAGTCATAATAAACAATACGCTCGGGTACGGACGATAATTGGATAATTGAACATATATATATATATATATATATATATATATATATATATATATTATATATATATATATAGAAAGAGAGAGAGAGAGAGAGAGAGTAACCAAAATATAACGATATAGTAATAATAGATTTGTAATCAATGAACAGAAAACAAACAGGGAGAGAGAGAGAGAGAGAGAGAGAGAGAGAGAGAGAGAGAAGAGAGAGAGAGTAAACAAAAGATAAACAATTTAAATAATAACAATAGATTTGTAGTCAATGAACAGAAAACAAACTGATATTTCGGATTTTTTCCCTCGAAATAACACGGCAATTTTACCCGACTCGCTAGTCGGCCATTTTTTTTCTTCTTCACAATTTTATATCGCTCTGACTGCCTGCTTAAATTCTAATGAAACTGCAATTGAATTTCAATGACTTTCGATGAGCCATTTGAAATTAGCGAACTTTTTTTCTTTTTTACAAATTTTTTTCAAATTCCACCCAAAACATCGTAAATTCATAAATGAGATACAGTCATTACGAACTATTATTTTTGTGCCTGATAAATGATTAAGTGATAATTTTTTTTATTTCCTCTTATTGTCTTCCTTGTTTATTTTAGCGATTAAAATATACGTAATATATATATATTATATATATATATTATATTATAATATTATATTATATATATTATTATATATATATATAGTATATATATATATATTAGATATTATGTACTCTGTTGTGACAGAAGATTTCTAACAGTTATATATATATATATATATATATATATATATATATTATATATATATATATATATATATATCGAAATCCCAACGCCATAATAGAGAAAGGAAATATACCAATATTTTGAAATTCATTGTCGTCACACTCCAGATGTAAAATGTCTGGTGACGGTTGCCCACAGAGAAATTTTGATTGCATGAGATGTCAAAGGGTCAAAGCTTTAACATCACGTTTTTTTTTCTGCACCGGAAATTCTCAAGTTTTCACTAACTGGCTCTGTCCTATGAACGATAGAATGACTGAGATTTGCAGTATTTCAAAATAATAATTATTTACAAACTGGAAAATAATAAATAAAAATGTCTCCCCCCACTGCAGAAGGGGATAAAATTAGCCTCATAATTCATTACAAAAACATGAAAACCAGCCAGCTGCTTCTTAAAAACAACCCGGCGCCCCCAGAAACGTCCTTGAAGAGGTGTGTCATCTACGAATCCACATGCCCGTTGGAAGGATGCCACCACTCCTATGTCGGGATGACCACTACAAGACTCTCTCTAAGCGTCTCTCCTGCCACCTTCAAGAAGGGGCCATTTTCAATCATTACAGAGCAAACCAAAACAGAAGACCAGAAAGAGCTTAGCTCGTAATGAACGTAGATATCATCATTATTATTTTTATTATTCAGAAGATGAAACCTATTCATGTGGAACGAGCCCACAAAAGGGGCCGCTGACTTGAAATTCAAGCTTCCATAGAATATTATGGTGTTCAAGAAGTAGTAAGAGGAGATAAAGGGAAATACAGAAAGAAGAGGTACCACTTATAAAAAAAAATAACAAATAGATAAAAATGTATGAGAGAGAGAGAGAGAGAGAGAGAGAGAGAGAGAGAGAGAGAGAGAGAGAGAAAAGAGTGAATGAGAAAGAATAAAAGATAGAATTGATGTTAGTGACATCTCGTCCTTCCACTCTAAACCATGTCCAGTTTTGTTCCTTGAGAAGACCTTCTCTTTTCTATATAGTTTCTTTTAGGACGTCCTAAACTTGGAACGTGGTCCATTTTTTGGTCTCTTGTAGAGCAATTTGACTCCCGCGAGAGAACCGCCTGACTAATACACTGGACTTGACAAGACATCTCTCTCTCTCTCTCTCTCTCTCTTCTCTCTCTCTCTCTCTCTCTCTCTCTCTCTCTCTCTCCTTTAACACAGAGGAATGTTAGCATTACACGGGAGTATTTCAACTAGTGTTTTGAGTATCTTAATCGCCAAAAAATTTTTTTTCCAAGTATTTCTTAAACATTACCGCTGTGCATATTCTTGTCCAATTTAATGAGAAGGCTGTCTACTGTTTTATTATTATTATTATTATTATTATTATTATTATTATTATTATTATTATTATTATTATTATTATTTCAGTAGATGGAACCTATTCACATGGAACAAACACACCAAAGGAGCTACTGACTAGAAATTCAAGCTTCCAAAGAATATATTATTATTATTATTATTATATTATTATTATTATTATTATTATTATTATTATTATTATTATTCAGTAGACGAAACCTATTCACGTGGAACAAGCCCACCAAAGGGACCACTGACTCGAAATTCATGTTTCCAAAGATTGTTGGTTCCAACCTCCCACCGCTAAAGACACCCCCCCCCCCCCCCCCCCCCCCCCCCCCCCCCCCCCCCCACACCCCCCCCCCCCCCCCCCGCGACACTGCAGCAGTAACTGACCATGATAAGGAGCCAGTGATTTTTTTCACCGCCCAGGAAGAACCGCGAACCCGCGACATCTGAGCGGCATGCCACTACACAAAAGCAACCATATATGTATGCCAGCGTGTGTTAACATATGAAAATCACGAATTTAACAGAAAAATAATCTTACAAATAGTTTATTCTATTGAATCCAAATAACGCATGGTCGTCATAGCCAGGAGGAATTGTAGACTTAATATATAGCTTTTATAGATTAAAAATAGCCCGCCCCCCCAACAAAAATAAAAATAAAAAATTCTACGCAGCTACAAATACGGTCAGAACGCATTAAAGATATAAATAACCAACTTTTGCCGCACTCCTGCGCTCATTTATTGTATTTCGATAAAAGTGGATTTAATTGAATTTGAAATTGTATTCTGTTAGGGTATGCAAATGTCCTTTTCATAGGCACGCTACTCGAATTTTATATATATATATATATATATATATATATATATATATATATATATATATATATATATATATATATATATATATATATATATATATATATATATATATATATATATATATATATGTATAGCGAGAGAGAGAGAGAGAGTTTTTTGTTTGAAATTAATATTTTTATGGTCAGCTGGAGATTCAGAGTTACTTTCCCTCTATCCTGTCTTCATTCTCACTCGTCGTATCTCAAATCAGACTCCTTTGTGGTGTTGCAAAGCTCTAGACAATGATAGAGATCTCTTGAGACCGTCATTTCTTGTAGTTTGTTTGTTTCTTTGTTTGCACGTGTTTTTACGTTGCATGGAACCTGCGGTTATTCAGCAACGGAACCAACGGCTTTTTACGTGACTTCCGAACCACGTCGAGAGTGAACTTCTATCACTAGAAATGCACATCTCTGACCCCTCAAGGCTCAATGGAATGCCACAGAATTGAACTCGCGGCCACAGAGGTGGCAGGCCAAGACCAAACCGACCACGCGCCACTGAGGCGCTGTCATTTCTTATTGGAAATTTAAATAAATAAGAAAATAATTTAACATTTCACCCCGATATTCGTTGACGCGTCGGATCGTACTGAATAGGTATACCATTCATACGGCAGATATATTATCATTTTATAATAATGGAGCATTGCCCACTAGCTTCATTCTAGAGTATGTATGTCATGCTGATGTTTAGGAATTAAGGATCATGATGTACTCAGGAGATGCTTTCCGGGGGACAGAGCAAAATTATTGTAATAATAACTAATGTTTGCCATAGAAAACCACGCTTGTAGCCTTGACTAACTGTGAGCTACATTGGAGGTATATGTAATCTTGTCTCTGGAGTTATATTGTCTCGTGTCTCGAACACTTCTTAACAGTCCTCGTACAGTGACCCAGTTTTGATATCCTTTGATAAACCTTCAGAAAATAAGTCAAAAATTGCTCCCGAGTTACTTCGGCTCAATCGAGTTTTCTGTCCGGTAGTGGCACATGAAACTCGGCTACGGTGGCCTATGTTGTAGGTACCTATAGCACTGCCAGAAGTACGAATATGGCTAACTTCAACCCTAAATAAATAACATCTACTAAGGCTGCAATTTGGTATGCTTGACGATTGTAGGGTGGATGATCAACACGCCAATTTGCAGCGCTCTAGTCTCAGTAGTGTTTAAGATCTGAGGGCGGACAGACATAAAGGCACAATAGTATTCATTGACAGAAAACTAAAAAATAGTGATTTTTGAAAAAGACAATTCACAGGTCTTCGGGAAACTACAGTGAGCCTAAAAATTGATAGCAAGTACATTAAGCCATAGCACATCGAAATATAAGTATGTTTGTGGAGAAACTACATTGTAATACTGCTGTCAAGATCTTACCATAAAGTAAATAACTTCATCAGAACGTAAATAATTGATCGGCAAGTCATATTCCGAACAGGAATGAAGTTTGCATTCTTCACCAACTGCGTCACCCTAACTTCTCGAACGATTTGAATTTGAGATCCTGGAAGCTTCTGTTTCCCCAGTTCGGAATAGTAGGATATTTCTGGCGCCAATTTGCATAGTGACGAATGGGGAGAGAGAGGAGAGAGAGAAGAGAGGAGGGAGAGATAGGAGGAGAGAGAGGAGATGAGAGAAAGGAATAACCGTACTCGAAATATCAAATGAAAGAGAGACTGGATTCGGATGTATGTATTTCTGCCATGACAACGTTTGCGAGTGTAATGTCTCCAACGGCTACATTTTTTAAGACATTATTATTGTCAGGAATATTTTAAGACAGTGTTTAATTTGTTATTTTAACATAATCTAATTACCTTCCTCTACAGTTACCTAACAGATATATCAAGGTGATAAACAATGTACATAATATTTTAACTCCGAAATTATTGAAATGAAAATTGCATACCCACACACAAACATATATTATATATATATATATATATATATATATATATATATATATTATTTAACTTTTAACCTTCCGTTTCCTTTACTGAATATCTAAGATATCGAACGTCTCCATCCTCTTTTTCTTAGGGGGGGGGGGGGGGAGTTAAGGGGGGGGGGGGGCCAGCTAGCATCACCTGCTCTTTCAAACGAATTGCTTCAATTCCCCTTCATTTTACTAAGTTGCTCTTTTTTCTTTCAAAACCTGTTTTTCTCCTTTCGAATCCAGTTGCAGTTTACAAAATATATAAAAATACCAACAACTTGAGTGCTGGAAAGATGTTTTCTTTTTTTTAATAAAGTGAAGGGAGGTGTATTTCGTTCAGGTGTTTTATTCCAGGATATTTAAGTTTTACCGAGAAGTTGAAAGAGCTGAATAATTAGCAATTAGGATCATCCCACTGCTCTGAAGTACAGGAAAAGTTTTCATCAAATCGCAGCTGTGCATCGAGGTTTCACAAAGAAAGTTTGAATCGATTACTCGAGCACTTGTTTGATTTTTGCGTAGAATTCCACACTTTCCCTAAAGACGTTTTTATAGGAGGCAACTATTTCCAGTTTTCTGAATATCCTCACTCTCAATAAAGGTCGACTTTTTTATATGGGCTACTGTGCCGGCTTTGTCTGTCCTTCCGCGCTTTTTCTGTCCGCCCACAGATCTTAAAAAACTGCTGAAGCTAGAAGGCTGGAAATTGGTATGTTGATCATCCCCCCTCTAATCATCAATCATACCAAATTGCAGCCCTCTATCCTCAGTACTTTTTATTTTACCTAAAGTTAAAGTCAGTCACAATCGTGGTTTTGGCAACAATATAAGATAGGCCACCGCCAGGTCGTTGTTAATGTTTCATGGGCCGCGGCTCGTACAGCATTATACAGAGTAGCGGCTGCACAGAAAACTCGATTGCACTGAAGAAACTTGGGTGCACGTTTTACTTATTACTATATGGAATACATTCCTTAATTTCGTAGCCTCTTTTTGGAATCGACATTGATTTGAATGATTTGGGCTTTACATAAACAACCTATAGTAGATTCCCATCAACCGTGCATCTGATGTCTATGCCAGTCCCTTACGACACTCCTGATTGGCGCTGTCTCTCTGGAGAGTTCACATAGGCAGGATGTAAGTTCCACCTCTCCTCAGGGATACTTTTGAAAGACGTATCACTCAGGAGAGGTGGAACATAGATCCTACCCATGTGAACTCTCAAGAGAGGCTGAGAGTTTCCAGCCCTGTGATTGGCATATCAACAGCCAATCAGGAGCGTCGTAAGGGACTGGCCTAGACGTCAAATGCACAATTGATGTGAATTTACTATGCAGATCACAGTCAGATTCAGACAAACACAGGATATCCAACAAGTCTTATCCTTGATACACCTAATGTCTCAAGGATACTTCCTTTCCTATTTCTAAAATACTCTGATGATCTCACTTTGCCAACGTACTACCTGGACATTCGAAGTTCACTCTGTGTAACAGATGAGATCATCTGTCAAGTGACACGCCAAGGGGAATGCGACGGAGTTAGGAAGGAGAATAATCGCTTAACAGAATGGGTGATTTAGCATTATACAATTCCCCTTCTCAATACAAACGGCTTTTTCCGTATATAACATGAGAGTGTTACTTCGAAATATAACGATAAAATGGCAATTCTTACAATCGACTAACCAAGTCTTTTATTAAAAAGTATTCTCGATAACTCCCCCTTTGAAATTCAGACAAATATTTCAATATTTTACCGGCAATATAAAAAATACTATAATCAAACTTTAAGTACCAGATATTACAAAATATAAGAAACAATTTTGGAAAATTTCAACAAAAATAATTCACGAAAACTGTATGAGTAACTACTGTAATATAAAAAATAACTGTTTTTCATGAAAAATGTATGCGTAACTAATATAATATAAAAGGAAACAAACTTTCATCACAAAAACTGTATGAGTAACTACTACAATATAAAATAGCGAGTGACTGCTTCTGCACCAAAAATATGAACAGGCTCTATTAAAGAGAATGATAAAAAATGGCCTCCCGGCTAAAATATAAAAAAAAAAAAAAAAATATATAGGGCGATAAGTTCCCGAAAAGACGAGGGGTGTGGTGGGCTTTCTGCCCCACCATCCATTATATTTATGGTCACGAACTAGAACGAACTAGCTGAAGAATTTAACCTAAAAATGTTTGTCCCAGAAAAACTTGTGATCATATATCATATATATATATATAATATTAATATATAATATATATATACTATATATAAATATATATATAATATATATATATAATATATATATATATAGATATATATATATAATATATATATATATATATATTTGATTATATTATACCTTATATATATATATATATATAGTATATATTATATATATATATATATAATATATATATATATATATTATGTATAATTTTTTTCACATTTTTTTTCACTTCTGTGAGAGCGCTAGTACTGAAAAGCAAAAGTAATTTCGATATATAAATAAAACATATCAGAAATACATAACTTTCTGATCTCAATAAATATCTGAAGAGGAGACGCACAAAAAGAGGCGACCCGGGTAACTGAAGACTTAATAGTGCTGCTCTCAATTTTGACAGGTGAATGGAGTACAACACTGGCTGCGCAATAAAGAGTTGAAATGGAACTCATCAAGAAGCCTTAAAAGGTTCTGGAAATTCTGCTTCGCGTTGAGTTAAAGATACAGGAATTTTCGGACAGGATATTTATTTGTTTATCAGAACGAAAGCGTAAAAAAATAAATAAATAACGAGCATGTTAAACAGAACAGAACAATGATTTCTAACCCCGTATTCTTACCCTGTCCAAGAGAGTAAAAACGAACAACAGATGACATTAGGAGGAGGAATTTCGATAAACCTACGAAATGACTGATAGAAAGGAATTTTTGCATGGGACTTTATGCTGAGAGAGAGAGAGAGAGACCTTACCTTACAGACCTTACATCTTGTTCGGGTTGCCCCAGGTCCCTCAGTGTGAGGCACCTCTAATGTCTACCAGAGAGTTGCTAGTACATCTTCCGGTATATTTTGCATCTTCCAATCTTGGATGGTCTGGGATGCAGTTTAGATATTTGTCGAGCTTATTCTTAAACACATCTACGCTCACTCCTGATATATTCCTCAGATGAGCTGGCAACGCATTGAATAGACGCTGCATTATCGATGCTGGTGCGTAGTGGATTAATGTCCTGTGTGCTTTCCTTATTTTTCCTGGTATAGTTTTGGGCACTATTAATCTACCTCTGCTTGCTCTTTCTGATATTTTTAGTTCCATGATATTTTCTGCTATTCCTTCTATCTGTTTCCATGCCTGAATTATCATGTAGCGTTCTCTTCTCCTTTCTAGACTATATAATTTTAAGAATTGTAGTCTTTCCCAGTAGTCTAGGTCCTTAACTTCTTCTATTCTAGCTGTAAAGGACCTTTGTACATTCTCTATTTGTGCAATATCCTTTTGATAGTGTGGGTACCATATCATATTGCAATATTCAAGTGGACTACGAACATATGTTTTATAAAGCATAATCATGTGTTCAGCTTTTCTTGTTTTGAAGTGCCTTAACAACATTCCCATTTTTGCTTTACATTTTGCCAACAGAGTTGCTATTTGATCATTGCATAACATGTTCCTATTCATCATCACACCAAGGTCTTTAACTGCTTCCTTATTTGTGATGGTCTCATTATTAGGTCCCTTATATGCATATAGCTTTCTTTCTCTGTCTCCATAATTTATTGATTGAAATTTATCAGAGTTAAATACCATCCTATTTACCTCTGCCCAATCATATACTTTGTTAAGGTCTCTTTGTAGAGCGTTCCTATCTTCATCACAAGTAATTTCTCTACTTATTCTTGTGTCATCTGCGAAACTACTCACTACCGAATCCTTCACATTATTGTCTATGTCTTCAATCATAATAACAAACAGTATTGCAGCTAACACCGTACCTTGCGGCACACCGGATATTACCTTGACTTCATCCGATTTCTCGTCGTTTGCAATAACTATCTGTTTTCTGTTGTGTAAAAATTCTTTTAACCATCTTCCTACTTTATCCACGATATTGTGTTTTCTAATTTTCTTCGCTAATATATTATGGTCTACTTTATCAAAAGCTTTTGCAAAGTCTAAATAAACCACATCTGTTTCATTTCCGCTTTTCATATTTTGAATATGTTCTCACGGTGGACTAACAGTTGGGTTGTGTACTTTTTCCGGGTACGAAACCATGTTGTCCTTTATTAAACAAATTATTTTTTATTAAATGTTTCATAATATTTTTCTTCATTACCCTTTCATACACTTTCATAATATGTGATGTTAGACTCACAGGCCTATAATTACTTGCCTCTAGTCTTGATCCACTTTTGAAAGTAGGGGTAATATATGCTAATTTGTGCTCATCATAAATCTTGCCTGTATCTACACTTTGTCTTAATAATATTGCAAGTGGCTTTGCGATAGAATGAACTACTTTCTTTAACAAAATAGCAGGAATTCCATCAGGCCCTGCAGCAGCTCCATTTTTAATTTCATTAATAGCCTGCACAATATCAGCTTCATTAATATCTATGTCAGCTAAATATTCACTATTTTCATCCCTTACTTCTATATCATTATCTTCATTATCTATTCTAGGGGTGAATTCTCTCTTATATCGTTCTGCCAGTATGTTGCAAATTTCCTTTTTTTCATTCGTTAATCTCCCTTCAATTCTCAGAGGGCCTATTTCTATTCTTCTTTTATTCATCTTCTTCGCATATGAGTATAATAGTTTGGGGTTTTGCTTGATATTTAATAGGGTTTTTCTTCCAAGTCCCGTTTTTCATTTTCTTTTGATTGTATAATCTTTTGTTCTGCATTTTCTATCTTACTTTTAGTTCTATAACTTTCCATGCATTTTTTTCTTTTGCAAGACCTTTTTTCCACTTTCTGATTTTCTGGAACAAGATCCTTCTGTCTCTTGGTATGCATGAATGATGTTTACTTTTCTTCTTCTGTATATATTTTTCCACTATTTTCTCCAATATTTTATATAATATCTCCGTATTTACCCTTATGTCATCACTTACGAAAATGTTATCCCAATCTTTGTTTAATTCTTCATTAATTTCTGACCATTTTATATTTTTACTGTAGAAGTTGTATTTTCCATATCCTTCCCACTTTTTCATTTCTTGCTTATCTCTATTTTCACTTGCTTTGGAATGAACTGTTAATTCTATGACATTATGGTCTGAAATATTATTCGCATTATAAACTATTATTTCTTTAACATAATTCATCTCGTTCACAAATACTACGTCTAAAGTATTTTCCTTTCTTGTTGGCAGGTGATTTATTTGTTGAATGTTGTATTCTAGTAGCATATCTAATAGCTTTTCAAATTGCCTCTTATCTTCTGCACTACTATTACTCTCTTTTTTATATGTATAAGTACAACCACAATCTCCTATTCGTTCTTTCCATTCTACGAAAGGAAAGTTGAAGTCACCAGATAGGAGAATAGTCCAGTCCTTGTGATTTCTACATATATCATCCAATTTTTCAATTATTAAGTCAAACTCTTTAGTATTAGGAGGTCTATATATTACTATGTTCATCAATTTTTCAGATTCAAATTCTACCGCTATTAGTTCACATTCTGAAGTTACTATATTTCTCATATATTTTTCCTTGTTTTTTGTCTTTCCCATATATTGCGGTTCCCCCTTGATTCCTATTTTTTCTATCTGATCTATAAGTTTGGAACCCTTTTATTTGATCATCATTCCCAGTCTCTTGGGAATACCAGGTTTCACTTATATTCATTATATCTATTTTCTTTTCATTTTGGGTTAGTTCTTCTAAGTACTCTATTTTTTCTTTTTGAGTTACTCGTAACTAAACCCTGCGCATTCATCACTATGATGGTTTGCGTGTTTCTCCTTCATTTAATACTGGTAGTAATAAGGATTTTCCCATGTCTCTTTCCTGTTCTGGTATGTTGTTCTTTTTTTCATTTCCAGAAATTCTGACATTAAAAAATCCAACTTTTCCATAATATTTGATCTTCCTTCATCATAATTATTCATTTTGTGTCTGAATCTGCAATTTTCTCCGTTTCTGCAATATCCTCTTGCATAATAAATACAGTTATTATCTCTTGAGTAGAATTTCGGAGCTGATGCTTTGAAATTTTTGCTGACACCTCTGCATATCTCATTGGTGGTTTGCTTTTCTCTTTTACCTGACATTCTTGATTTCTCTCTTTATTTGTTTCTTTCTTATTTTGGATTTTATTACTTGGTTGGTTATTTATTTGATTATGATTCATGGCTACAGGGTGCATATATTTGCATTTTTTGTCGAACTTACATCCTTTTCCTTCTTTTAGGTTTTTACATATTTTTGGATGCAGATCTCTGCAATCATCCCATATCCATCTAAGTATGCACATTTACCATATATTTCATAGTTTTGACATATCTTAGGATGTTTGTAGTAACATCTTTCTCCAAATCTGCAATTCCCTCTTTTCAAAAGGTTGCAGATTTTGTCGTTTCTTGTCTATTTTTTCCTCTTTCCCATCATTGTATAGATCTGGGTAGAGCCTCTTCGGGATTTGCTTTTCTGTTGTCATATCGTAATTATTTCTTCGTAGGTATGCTGCTTATTGCCTCATATGTAGTATCAATGAGTATCTCTGCATCCATACTTTTATCTTGTTCTTTGTTTTCCTTATTTTTTTCTGTCATTTCATTTTTGTTTACTTCTCTTCCGTTTTCCTCTTCTTCTTTTTCTTCTTCTTCTTCCTCTTCTTCTTCATCCTCAACTATTTGTACATTCAATCTTGATTTAATAACATTGTCTATCCATGATAGACATGTTGAACAAAAAAATTCTTGTATCTTTTCTCAAATCTTGTATTACCTCAGCACACTGTGGATGGGTCGGAATGTTGCATGCAGCACATTTTCTGATTAGGTTTTGTGGATTGACTATGCTATACCAAACCTTACACAGTTTGCATGCTTTTGGCATTCTTTTTCCTAATGCATCAATTAGGATATTCACAAGATTCACCTTATTCATTTTCTTTGTCGGAATATGTTGGTTTATGTATATTTTCTTTATGAGTCTCTTGACCACTTGGATTTTATTTGGAACTTCTTCAATTATTTTCAAGATGTTTTCATTAGATTTGTTCCAGTTTGAAGGATTATATCCTTCTAATATATCTATGAATGCTTTTGTATCTTTTTGGTTAGGACTGTTGCTGATTTCATAGATGAGAAATGCCAGTTCCCTTCCTGTTACCTCATCGTATTGCGAATCTGCTAAACACGCCAAATTACGCCACCTCTTCCCGCAGTTGGAACTTACTGCCATCTTGTTCTGATTTATAGTATTACACTTGATAAACTAACTTAGAAGACGCTTTATCCTACTATTTTCACACTAATCTTATCACCGATAGTTCACGAACACTTCTAGATATTTCTCAAATTCTAGTCGTATGTTAAACTTGTGATATCTGTTGATTAATCTGACTTCACGCGGGTACGTCTCACCAAGCAAGATGGCTACTTACGAGAGAGAGAGAGAGAGAGAGAGAGAGAGAGAGAGAGAGAGAGAGATATGAGCTATATGTATATGAAAACTGCACATAAGTAGAAGTCGTAAGCACATTGATCTATCTAAACGCCAACGAACGCCGAAGAAAAAAATACAAAAAGGAATAATAAAATAAATAGGTAACAAAAAACCAAA
>NC_087202.1:3068322-3070822 GCF_015104395.2 Macrobrachium nipponense | reverse complement strand
CAAAATCATATTTTGAACAAGAAAACTGCAGTTCAGAGCATAAAACAGTCTAATGAAAATGATTAACTTAAAGTCGGGTTTCAGAACTTACTACAGACTACGTAAAATACCAAACTATCTTTAATTCATCTGCTTTTAAAGATATATAAAAATAAAATTCAATATCATATTTTGGACAAGAAAATTGCAGTTCAGAGTATAAAATAATAGAATAAAAAATGATTTACTTATACTCGGGTTTCTGAACTTACTACAGACTACGTAAAATACCAAATTGCCTTTAATTCGTCTGCTCTAAAAGCTATATAATAGATTGGCAGTTCCGTCTAACCTTTTTTGCTGTTCGTCAACGTGAAGGTCCTGATGTTTTATTCTGAGAATTCAAGCAGGAAACAAATACATACTTTTAACATATTTAAGGAATGCATACTTTTAACATATCTAACATATTTAAAGAATGACAAACTAATAAAACATACTTTTAACATATTTTTCATGGTATTCTTCGAAAATAAACATGACATTAATCAAGAATAACAAACTTTCATTAAAATATTTAAGATATATCACTAATTTTCATCATAAACAGATAAAACGCTTCCTCGACTTAACTGTGGAACTCGTCGTGCTAAGGGATCATCATTTTAAGATACCAAATTATCTAAAAAGTATTGGGCAATGCTCAAGGTAAGAAGGACCATTGTGGTCATGTCAACAGGAACTGTCAAAGAACGGATGAAGTATTGTAATATGATGATTATTACATGTAGGAATGATACATGTTTCTCACAAGCATAATACATTAAAATATGAACATTTCTACCGTGAAAATGCCTATCACTTCGATTCTGAAAGAGTTGACTGATAAAACTGACGGCAAACTTTATTTTTACTCTTCGTGATTACCGAGAAATACCGTGCAATAATTTGACATCATTTAGAGGGTTGAGGGAAAATCTCTTTGGTTGTGGGAGCGTTATGTTATAAATCAGTTAAATTCTGCAACTTCGACTACAATATACATTCGTCAATATATATCCAGATCGACAGGAAGATCAATTTGACTTACGAACAAAACCTTGGGTTATATAGCTTTGCTTTCTGTCGAATCTTAGTCTGATAGGAACATTGCCTTATTGCAATAAAATTGCGATATATTGCAATTTCGTAGGCATAATAATTATCCACCCTCAAGGAACTTCTGTTGCATACTCATGGTTAGGGCAATACACTGCATTTTATCAAACTTGAAGCAAAAGTTTCTTTGCCCAGAGAACAAGTCACAAGGCTATAGCCTTGCCATTTTAGCGAATTTTCATTATTGCAAGGAAATTGCAATATATTGCAATTTTCCATGCATAGGAGAACATTAGATTGCATTTTATTCTATCCCGTTTGAAGGAAAAGACGTTGTGCCCCCTACAATACTCAGTGGCGTGGTCGGTTTGGTCTTGGCCTGCCACCACGGTGGCAGCGAGTTCGATTCTCGGGCATTCCATTGAGGAGTGAGATATGTGTATTTCTGGTGATAGAAGTTCACTCTCGACGTGGTTCGGAAGTCACATAAAAAGCCGTTGGTCCTGTTGCTGAATAACCACTGGTTCCATACAACGTAAAAACACCATACAAACAAACAAATCTACAAAACTGCCAAAGGCTACAGTGTCGGTAATACCAGCAGGTTGCAATATACTACAGCAATTTCGACTACATTTTCGGTACAACAGACCAATCGCTTTCCATTTCTTCACTCCGAAACGAAAGCTGGTTCGTTCTCCAAAAACACCCTCATTGCCTTTGGAGAACGTGCTCGATTCTCACTCTCAAGTGGTTGAGAATGAGAATATTGTTTGTTAGTTTGTTTGTATGAAGTTTGTACGTTGCATGGAACCAGTGGTTATTCAGCATCGGGACCAACGGGTTTTTACGTGACTTCCGAACCACGTCGACTGTGAACTTCTACCGCCAGAAATACATTACACACATTTCTGACCCCCTCAATGGAATGCCCGAGAATCGAACTCGCAGCCACCGAGGTGGCCGGCCAAGACCATACCGATCACGCCACTGAGGCACTGAGAGAGTAGGTTCTCGAAAGCTTTCGCTTGTGTTTATATTTCAACTACATTTTTACACTTGGACCTCTACTATTATTATTATCATTACTATTATTAGCAAATAGCATTTTACCATCAATTAAGTTCACAACAGAAGTAGAAGTGGATTCTAAATTGCCGTTTTTAGATGTTTTAGTGTACAGGGACTGTAATAGCCAGAGGTACAAATTTTCAGTTTACCGGAAATCTACCAATTCCGAGAGTTATGTCCACTTTTATTCTTTTTACTCAAAAGAAATAAAAAGTAACGTTATTATGAATTTTGCTTTACGCGCATTCAGAATTTGCGACTCCGAATATATAGACGGTGAACTTAAACACATCATGGCTACTTTTAGAAGTCTCAGATATCCCCCTCACTTCATTGAGAAAGCAATTTCGCG
>NC_087202.1:3060822-3063322 GCF_015104395.2 Macrobrachium nipponense | reverse complement strand
TGCGTTCGTTTGTACCGTTGCCCTAACTTTTATGATGTAAAATTCGACCGAATTGCATCGGCCCTCTTGGAGATGCATGGGAAAACAAGCGATGAGACTTGCTTCAGTTTTATCTGTGGTCCAGGTGCTTATATTCATACACAACATTCAAATACACCACAGGGAGAAATAAAGCAGGTTATATATCATGACCGGTTTCGTCTCTAGCTTCCCAATAAATCTTGAGGATAAATAATACAAATTAGAAATTTGTTACATACATATACTATGGTGAAGGTACGAGCGGGAACAAAGGTCATTGTTCTATTCACAAATCTTTATTTTCTATCCAGATGGTCCCCGGGAACACCTGTGTCGCTATACGCAGGGAAACCACCTTCTTAAAAATCTACGAATTTTGCTTATTTTTTTTTTTTTTTATAAATATACTATAGTGACGGTGCGAACGGGAACAATGGTCATGGTTCTATTAACAAATCTTGGTTTCCTAAGCAGGTGGTCCCCCGGAACACTTGTATCGTTATATGCTGGGAAACGACCTTCTTAAAAATCTACGAATTTTGCTTATTTCTTTGAAAAATGAATGGTCTGTTTCTTGACATCATACGAGTCTCTTTTTTTTTCCATTCAAAATGTGACGGACTTCAAGACCATAGATGGGACAGGAATCCTAGGCACTACCTATGCTTAATATTAGTAATCTTTCTGGTATTGATGTTTCCCAAAAAATAGCTCTTGAACTTGCACGATGATATCATTATGGGAAGATGCATCGTGTTCATCCCCCATCTAACTATAGTTGGTTCACCTAAGGTAGATTCTTGGGGGAGCCCTATGCCTACGAGACGTTCGTTTGGCAGCCGCTGACTGGCTGGGAACTGCCTACCTCTCGGTACTAGCCAATCAGCGGCCGCCAAACAAACGTCTCGCAATCATAGGGCTCATCCAAGAATCTACTTTAAGAGAATCAGATATAGCATCCTCGTAGATGCCACTGTAATTAGTTTTCCATTTCCGATCGGATATGTAATATACATGAATAGTGAACAGAAAATCAACGAAGGAAATAAGAATTCAGGAGCCAGTGGATCTACAGAAAAATAAATAAATAAAGACACTAAAATGTGACTGTAGAATCCAACAAATACTTTTGCTGTGCATAAAATTAAGCCTGAAAACATGTGGAAAAAACAAGGCATGATTCGACCTCCAGCTTGCTTGGGACACGTGCAAGATTTTCCCAGCAGGCATAACTTGTAAACATTATATTCCTAACTTTTAACGTCGTAACTTAAATCTGTGGTTAAATAGAGCATTGTTTCACCAACGAAAATTAAAATAAATACGCTAAATTCTTTTAAAAATAAATGCTCAGTACTGTTTAACACGCACATTAATAATTATTTACATTTTCATACTAACCAATAAATCATAAATATACTACCCTAAAATTCCTGTATCTTTAACTTAACGCAAAACACCTATGTCAGACCTTTTTAGGTTCTTCCATAGACCTTTCCTTCCCCCAACAACAAAAACAACAAAGTAGCTTGTAAGCTTACTCCCCGAGTAAGAGATAAAGCTTCCCCAGCTCTAAACGTCCTGGCAAATAGCAGAAGAACATGTTTTGGCGACCTCATTCTGACAGTAATTTCCTCTACGATGCCTCAGAGACCCATTACCCCTAGAACTGTGGTTGATAAGAAGACATTCGGGATTCTATGGGGCTCTTGTCGCAAGGGAGGGAGGGAGGGAGGGAGGGAGGTTCATCTAGTGGTGCAGTATCAGATTAGGAAATTAAAAGCCATCGAGAAAGATGGCATTGTTCAAGCAAAAACTAATTTGTTTTAGAGTTGATTTCTGTTGTTTTTTTAGACTTTAGGATATCGAGTGATAGTTAGTGTCAGATTAAGAAATTAAAAGCCATCGAGAGAGACAGCATTTTTCAAGCACAAACTAATTTTTTTAGAGTAGATTTCTTTTCTTTTTTTTAACTTTAGGATATTGAGTGATAGTCAGGTGTTTCGACTAAATCCAGCTTTGTAGTCTGAAGAAACTGGGTGGATTACAATCTGCTACAGTAGATTCACATCAGCCGTGCATTTCATGCCTAGGCCAGTCCCTTACGACGCTCTTGATTGGCTGATGATCAGCCAGTCACAGGACTGGAAACTCTCAGTCTCTCTTGAGAGCTCTCATAGTTAGGATGTATGTTACATCGCTCCTGAGGGATACGTGTTTCAAACGTATACCTCAGAGGAGGTGGGACATACATCCTGCCCTTGTGATGTCTCTCGAGAGACAGTTTCCAGCCCTGTGATTGGCTTATCAACAACCAATCAGTAGCGTCATAAGGGACGGGCCTAGACATCAAATGCACGGTTCCCTGCAAGTCATAATAGTTTTAATTAGGTCTTCACTAGAAGAATGAAGTCAGCGCCTCAATGGCGTGGTCGGTATGGTGTTGGCGCACCACCTCGGTGGCCGCGAGTTCGATTCT
>NC_087202.1:3052901-3060322 GCF_015104395.2 Macrobrachium nipponense | reverse complement strand
TTAAGTCTTCAGTTACTCGGGTCGCCTCTTTTTTGTACGTCTCCTCTTCAGATATTTATTGAGATCAGAAGTCTGTTTAATTTATGTATTCCTGAAATGTTTTATTTATATATCGAAATTGCTTTTGCCTGTCAGTACTAGCGCGCTCACATATGTAAAAAAAATGTGAAAAAAATTATATATATATATATATATATATCTCAGATTTTCTTATAACATTTTTAGGTTAAATTCTTCAGGTGGTTCGTTCTAGTTCTTGACCATAAATATAATGGATGATGGGGCAGAAAGCCCCCACCCCCCACCTCGTCTTTTCGGGAACATATCGCCCTATATTTTTTTATTTGAGCTAAGAAGCCATTTTTTATCATTCCCTTTTATATAGCTTGTTCATTTTTGTGTGTGTGTGTGTGTAGAAGCAGTCGCTTGTTCTTTTATATTGTATTAGTTACTCATACAGTTTTCGTGATGAAAATTTGTTTCCTTTTATACTATATTAGTTACTCATACATTTTTCAGTAAAAAAAGTTATTTTTTTCGTATTATAGTAGTTACTTATACAATTTTCGTGAATTATTTTTGTTGAAATTTTTCCAAATTTTTTCTTATATTTTGTAATATCTGCTACTTAAAGTTTCAGTAATTGTATTTTTTATATTGACGGTAAAATATTGAAATATTTTTCTGAATTTCAAAGGGGGAATTATCGAGAATACTTTTTAATAAAAGCACTTGGTTAGTCGATTGTAAGAATTGCCATTTTATCGTTATATTTCGAAGTAACACTCTCATGTTATATACGGAAAAAGCCGTTTGTATTGAGAAGGGGAATTGTATAATGCTAAATCACCCATTCTGTTAAGCGATTATTCTCCTTCCTAACTCCGTCACATTCCCCTTGGCGTGTCACTTGACAGATGATCTCATCTGTTACACAGAGTGAACTTCGAATGTCCAGGTAGTACGTTGGCAAAGTGAGATCATCAGAGCATTATAGAAATAGGAAAGGAAGTATCCTTGACACATTAGGTGTATCAAGGATAAGACTTGTTGGATATCCTGTGTTTGTCTAAATCTGACTGTGATCTGTATAGTAAATTCACATCAACAGTGCATTTGACGTCTAGGCCAGTCCCTTACGACGCTCCTGATTGGCTGTTGTTAAGCCAATCACAGGGCTGGAAACTCTCAGTCTCTCTCGAGAGTTCACATGGGTAGGATCTATGTGCCACCTCTCCTGAGGGATACGTCTTTCAAAAGTATCCCTGAGGAGAGGTGGAACTTACATCCTGCCTAAGTGAACTCTCGAGAGAGATTGTGGAGTTTCCAGCCCGGTGATTGGCTCATCAACAGCGCCAATCAGGAGTGTCGTAAGGGACTGGCCTAGACATTCAAATGCACGGTTGATGTGAATCTACTATAGGTTGTTTATGCAAAGCCCAAATCATTCAAATCAAATCAATGTCGATTCCAAAAAGAGGCTACGAAATTAAGGAATGAATTCCATATAGTAATAAGTAAAACGCGCACCCAAGTTTCTTCAGTGCAATCGAGTTTTCTGTGCCGCCGCTACTCTGTATAATGCTGTACGAGCCGCGGCCCATGAATCATTAACAACGACCTGGCGGTGGCCTGTCTTAATTTTGTTGCCAAAACCACGATTGTGACTGACTTTAACTTTAGGTAAATAAAAGTACTGAGGCTAGAGGGCTGCAATTTGGTATGATTGGTGATTAGAGGATGATCAACATACCAATTTCCAGCCTTCTAGCTTCAGCAGTTTTTAAGATCTGTGGGCAGACAGAAAAAGCGCGGAAGGACAGACAAAGCCGGCACAGTAGCCCATATTAAAAAATCGACCTTTATTGAGAGTGAGGATATTCAGAACTGGAAATAGTTGCCTCCTATAAAAACGTCTTTATGGAAAAGTTTGGAATTCTACGCAAAAAATCAAACAAGTGCTCGAGTAATCGATTCAAACATTCTTTGTGAAACCTCGATGCACAGCTGCGATTTGATGAAAACTTTTCCTGTACTTCAGAGCAGTGGGATGATCCTAATTGCTAATTATTCAGCTCTTTCAACTTCCCGATTAAACGTAAATATCCTGGAATAAATCACCTGAACGAAATACACTCCCTCTTCACTTACTTAAAAAAAAAAAATGTCTATCAATCTAGTTGTTGGTATTTTTAAATATATTTTTGTAAATTGCAACTGGATTCGAGGGTTTGAAAGAAAAAATAGCAACGTAGTAAAATGAAGGGAAATTGAAGCGATTCGTTTGAAAGAGCAGGTGATGCTGGCTACACCCCCCCCCCCCCCCCCCCCCCCCGCTCCCCAAGATAAAGAGGATGAAAACATTCGATATCTTAGATAGTTCAGTAAAGCAAAACGGAAGGTTTAAAATTTATATATATATATATATATATATATATATATATATATATATATATATATATCTAATAAAAGGAGCCCATAAAAACACCAAAATAGAGAAAAAGACTATATTTCAGAGACTGCTGTCTCTGAAATATAGTACTTTTTCTCTATTTTGGTGTTTTTATGGGCTCCTTTTATTAGATGGAACTCTGTTTGTTACAGAACATTTTACCAGTCTATATATATATATATATATAATATCTTTGTGTGTGGGTATGCAATTTTCATTTCACTAATTTTGTAGTTAAAATATTATGTACATTTTTAATAACCTAATAACCTTGATATATCCGTTAGGTAACTATAGAGGAAGGTAATTAGATTATGTTAAAATAACTAATTAAACACTGTCTTAAAATATTCCTGACAATAATAATGTCTTAAAAAATGTAGCCGTTGGAGACATTACACTCGCAAACGTTGTCATGGCAGAAATACATACATCCGAATCCAGTCTCTCTTTCATTTGATATTTCGAGAGCGGTTATCCTTGGCTCTCTCTCTCTCTCTCTCTCTCTCTCTCTCTCTCTCGTCTCTCTCTCTCTCCTCTCTCTCTGCTCTCTCTCTCTCCCCATTCGTCACTATGCAAATTGGCGCCAGAAATATCCTACTATTCCGAACTGGGGAAACAGAAGCTTCCAGGATCTCAAATTCAAATTCCAGGATCTCAAATTCACATCGCTTGAGAAGTTAGAGTGACGCAGTTGGTGAAGAATGCAAACTTCATTCCTGTTCGGAATATAACTTAACGATCAATTATTTACGTTCTGATGAAGTTATTTACTTTATGGTAAGATCTTGACAGCAGTATTAAATTGCAATATCTCCATAAACATACTTTATATTTCGATGTGCTATGGATTACTGTACTTGCTATCACTTTTTGAGACACTGCAATTTCCGAATGACCTGTGTATTGTCTCTTGCAAAAAATCATTATTTTTAGGTTTCTGTAAAAAAAAACTATTGTCCGCCCTCATATCTTAAAACCTACTAGGACTAGAGGGTTGCAAATTGGCGTGTTGATGATCCACTCTCCAATCGTCAAGCATACCAAATTGCAGCCCTCTAGCCTGAGTAGTTTTTATTTTATTTAAGGTTGAAGTCAGCCATAACCGTACTTCTGGCAGCGCTATAGGTACCTACAACATAGGCTACCGTTACTGAGTTTCATGGGCCACTGCCGGACAGAAAACTCGATTGAGCCGAAGAAACTCGGGAGCATTTTTTAAACTTATTTTCTGAAGGTTTATCAAAGGATATCAAAACTGGGGATTGTTAAGAAGTGTTCGAGATACGACACAATATAACTCCAGAGACAAGATTACATATCTCCAATGTAGCTCACAGTTAGTTAAGGCTAGAAGAATGTCTCTAGTTCTTGGGCAAACATTAGTTATTATTACAATAATTTTGCTGTGTCCTCCAAAAGGCATCTCTTGAGTACATCATGATCCTTAATTCCTAAACATCAGCATGACATACATACTCTAGAGTGAAGTTTGTGGGGAATTCTCCATTATTGTAGAATGATAATATATCTGCCGTATGAATGGTATACCTATTCAGTATGATCTGACGCGTCAGCGAATATCGGGGTAAAATGTTAAATTATTTTCTTATTTATTTAAATTTCCAATAAGAAATGACATTGCCTCAGTGGCGTGGTCGGTTTCGTCTTGGCCCTGCCACCTCTGTGGCGCGAGTTCGATTCTCGGGCATTCCATTGAGGTGCAAGAGATGTGTATTTCTGGTGATAGAAGTTCACTCTCGACGTGGTTCGGAAGTCACGTAAAAAGCCGTTGGTTCCGTTGCTGAATAACCACTGGTTCCATGCAACGTAAAAACACCATGCAAACAAACGAACAATAAGAAATGACGGTTTTAAGAGATCTCTATCATTGTCTAGAGCTTTGCAACACCACAAAGGAGTCTGATTTGAGATACGACGATTGACTATGAGGACAGGATAGAGGGGGAAATTAACTCTGAATCTCCTGTTAACCATGAAAAATATTAATAAAAAAAATAAATAGTAAATTCATTTTTATTATATATCACTCTCTCTCTCTCTCTCTCTCTCTCTCTCTCTCTCTCTCTCTCTCTCTCTCTCTCTACCGCGACTCGAAACATTATATATATATATATATATATATATATATATATAATATATATATATAATATAATATATATATAGATATATATATATATATATATATATATATATATATGTACATGTAATATATATATATATATATATATATATATATATATATATATATATATATATATATATATATATATATATATATATATATATATATATATATATATATATATATATATATATGAAAAGGACATTTGCATACCCCAACAGAATACAATTTCAGATTCAATTAAATCCACTTTTATCGAAATACAATAAAAGAGCGTGGGAGTGCGGCAAAAGTTGGTTATTTATGCCTTTAATGCATCCTGACCGTATTTCTAGCTGTGTAGAATTTTTATTTTATTTTTTATTTTTGGTCTATTTTTAATCTATAAAAGCTATATATTTAGTCTGCAATTCCTCCTGGCTATGACGAACATGCGTTATTCGGAATCAAGAGAATAAACTACTTATAAGGTTGTTTTTCTATTTAATTCACGATTTTCTTATGTCAACACA
This sequence comes from Macrobrachium nipponense, assembly GCF_015104395.2. Lineage (NCBI taxonomy): Eukaryota > Metazoa > Arthropoda > Malacostraca > Decapoda > Palaemonidae > Macrobrachium > Macrobrachium nipponense. Next base: position 3,055,212 of record NC_087202.1, on the reverse strand, counting down.
CGCTGCTATGGTTGCTTTTGTGTCGTGGCATGCCGTTCAGATGTCGCGGATTCTTGCTTCTCACTAGGCGGTGAAAAAAATCACTGGCTCTTTATCATCATCAGTTACTGCTACAATGTTGGGGGCTCTTTAGCGGTGGGAGGTTGGAACCAACAATCTTTGGAAATATGAATTTCGAGTCAGTGGCCCCTTTGGTGGGCTTATTACACGTGAATAGTTTTCATCTACTGATAACGTAATAATAATAATAATAATAATAATAATATTTCAAAATTAAACAGTAGCCAGCTTTCTCATCAAATGAGGCAAGAATATGCCTAACGATAATGTTTCGGAATTACTTGGAAAAAAAATGATCGGTATTAAGATACTCAAAACACTAGTTGAAATACCCCCGTGTAATGCTAACATTCCTCTGTGTTAAAGGAGGCAGAGAGAGAGAGAGAACTAGTCACGTCCAGTGTATTAGTCATCTGTGGGTTTTAGGACCTCTCAGGCGGTCCTCTCGCGGGAGTCAAATTGCTCTACAAGAGACCAAAAAATGGACCACGTTCCAAGTTTAGGACGTCCTAAAAGAAACTATATAGAAAAGAGAAGGTCTCTTCAAGGAACAAAACTGGACGTGGTTTAGAGTGGAAGGACGAGATGTCACTAACGTCAATTCTATCTTTTATTCTCTCTCATTCACTCTTTTTCTGTCTCTTATCTCTCTCTCTCTCTCTCTCTCTCTCTCTCTCTCTCTCTCTCTCTCTCTTGTTTTTTTTGTTTTATTTTGACACAAACTCGGAAATAATGTCAACCTCTTTGTTAGACACCCCCCTTTCTTTCTCTCTCTCTGTCTCTCTCTCTTGTTTTTTTCACACAAACTCGAAAATAATGTCGACCCCTGTTAGATACCTCTCTCTCTCTCTCTCTCTCTCTCTCTCTCTCTCTCTTGTTTTCTTGTAACACAAACTTGAAAATAATGTCAACCTCTTGTTTAGACATTCACTCTCTCTCTCTCTCTCTCTCTCTCTCTCTCTCTCTCTCTCTCTCTCTCTCTCTCATACATTTTTATGTATTTGCTAATTTTTCTCTTTTTTTATAAGTGGTACTTCTTCTTTCTGTATTTCCCTTTATCTCCTCTTACTACTTCCTCACGAACACCATATTCTATGGAAGTTTGAATTTCAAGTCCGTGGCCCCTTTGGTGGGCTTGTTCCATATGAATAGGTTTCATCTTCTAAATAGTAAAAATAATAATAACAATATCTACGTTCATTACAAGCTAACCTCTTTGTGGTCTTCTGTTATGGTTTGCTCTGTAATGATTGAAAATGGCCCCTTCTTGAAGAAGGCAGGAGAGACGCTTAGAGAGAGTCTGGTAGTGGTCATCTCGACTTAGGAGTGTTAGCATCCTTCCACCGGGCATGTGAATTCGTAGGTGACGCTCCTTCTCTTCAAAGACGTTTCTGGGGGTGCCGGGTTGTTTTTAAGAAGCAGCTGGCTGGTTTTCATGTTTTTGTAATGAATTATGAGGCTAATTTTATCCCCTTCTGCAGTGGGCGGAGACATTTTTATTTATTATTTTCCTGATAGCCTTTTTATCTTGTAAATTATTATTTTGAAGTACAGCAAATCTCAGTCCTTCTATCGTTCATAGGACAGAGCCAGTTCGTGAAAACTTGAGAATTTCCTGACGAAAGTGTAATTTGTGGGAAAAAAACGTGATGTTGAAGCTATGACCCTTTGACGTCCCATGCAATCAAAATTTTGCTGTGGGCAGCCTTCAACCAAATTTTACCTCTGGAGTGTGAAAACAATGAATTTCAAAAAATATTGGTAGAGGGGGTATACTTTCTTTCTCTTTTATGACGGTGGGATTTCGTGTATATATGTATATGTATATATTATATATATATATATATATATATATATATATATATATATATATATATATATATATATATATATATATATATATATATATCACTTTATATTACGTATATTTTAATCGCTAAAATATGACAAGGAAGACAATAAGAGGAAATTTTAAAAATTATCACTTAATCATCGCGAATATATTTATGAGGCACAAAAATAGCAGTTCGTAATGACTGTATCTCATTTATGAATTTACGAAGTTTTGGGTGGAATTTGAAAAAAAAGATATAAAAAAAGAAAAAAGTTCGCTAATTTCAAATGGCTCATCGAGAGTCATTGAAATTCAATTGCAGTCTCATTAGAATTTTAAGCAGGAAGTCAGAGCGAAATAAAATTGTGAAGAAGAAGAAAAAAAAATCGCCGACTGGCGAGTCGCGTAAAATTGCAG
>NC_087202.1:3040401-3050401 GCF_015104395.2 Macrobrachium nipponense | reverse complement strand
ACAAGTGCTTTTGATGAACTATTTACGGATTTTATTCTCGCGGGATTTTGAGCATCATCTCTCTCTCTCTCTCTCTCTCTCTCTCTCTCTCTCCTTACGTTAAACGAAAACCAAACAAGAAATAATGGATGGAAACTAGAGCTGAAGAGGTAAACACATCTCATAGCGGGAAATTCTTCACTTACAAGATATGTGACACATGGAATAAACTGCCACCAGAAGTCGTAAGCAGCAACAATGTGGAAGAGTTTAAAAGAAAGTTAGACAAAATCATTAGGAGGACACTGTGAATGCACATTAAAACCTGCTCTTAGAGATAGGTGAGCACACAATGTTTCCTCTTAGGATGAACTAACAAGTCTTTGAGACATCCTATCCTTGTAACTCCTTGTACCACACACACTCTCTCTCTCTCTCTCTCTCTCTCTCTCTCTCTCTCTCTCTCTCTCATGGAATGAACTGACACCAGAAGTCGACAAAATCATTAGGAGGACACTGTGAATGAACAGTAAAACCTGCTCCTAGAGATAAGTGAGCACATGTCTCCTCTTAGGATGGACTAAGAAGTCTTTGAGACATCCTAATACTTGTAACCCCTTGTACCAGTCTCTCTCTCTCTCTCTCTCTCTCTCTCTCTCTCTCTCTCTCTCTCTCTCTCTCTCTCATGGAATAAATTGACACCAGGAGTTGTGAACAGCAACAGTGTGGAAGAGTTCAAAAGACAGCCAAACAAAATCATTAGGAGGACACTGGGAATGAACAATAAAACCTGCCCCTAGAGATACGCGAAGATGGACTAACAAGTCTTTGAGACATCCTATTCTTTGTAAATCTCTCTCTCTCTCTCTCTCTCTCTCTCTCTCTCTCTCTCTCTCTCTCTCTATCTCTCCTTATAACCAATCCAGTAACTTTCTGGTCCTCTCTGTTGCCTCCTTCGACCCACCCTCATCTCGGCAACAGTTTCATCTTATTTTATGTCGGGAGTTGACGACGCCAATCTTGACATGATCGCATTGAGTCATTTCCAGGGGACGAAATGACCTCAATCCAGCCTCAAATTTCCATGAAGGTATCACAGCCCATCGGAGACGATGTGTCTCTGCTGCTGCTGCTGTTGCAGACACTTAAATCATATATATATATATATATATATATATATATATATATATATATATATATATATATATATATATTATATATATTACTTATCTAATAGTATACTATTATGTTAGAGTGCGTGTGTACTTGTATTCCAACATATTGAAGGGATTCATTGTTTAGGGACTTTCAGTACATTTTGACTAATATTCTAATAATCCAGAGAGAGAGAGAGAGAAGAGAGAGAGAGAGAGAGAGAGAGACTACTAGGGATACAGAGAATAAATGTAAATGATTATGAAAACTGAATACAAAAATAATTACTGATCATGAATAAATATCACTGAGGTTTTTGTAATGTCTCGTCAGATTTGATATTCTGTATCTTTCAGTGTCTTTTGTCATGATGAGAAGTCTTGGGGGGGGGTGGGGGTTCTTGACAAGCGTATTTTGACGCCTGATTGTGTGAAAATAATTGATTCCTGCGCTCATTAGGCAAAACTTCTACTAACAAAACTAATGAGACTGACACTGAATGTCAGTGAATTCTAATGAATCATCAATAAGTGATAAGCACAGCCGCTACAGCGTACTATAATCACCGAAAAAACAGCTATCGGTTTAAGGGTGTTCGAGCCGCAACCCATGAAACTTTATCCACGACCCGGTGATGTCCAGACGCATCATTATGACTTAAATAAAATAAAAGCTATTGAGGCTAGAGGGCTGCAATTTGGTGTGTATGATGATTAGAGGGTGGATGATCAACAGACCAATTTGCAGCCCTCTAGCCTCAAAAGATTTTAAGATCTGAGGGCGGACAGAAATCAGTGCGGACGGACAGACAAATAGCCATCTCTATAGTTTTCTTTTACGGAAAACTAAAAAGCAATTGAGGATACCATTGTTTCCTCTCTCATCATTACCAAAAGATTAAAACTATCGTAGGATGCCAAGAGATTCTATTTCTAAGTCCATGTTTATCACCCATAATGAAATGAGTTGACATTTCATATACGAACTTATGAAAAGTGCTAAATTACAAAACGGTAAAATTAGTGAACAAACACGATTCATTTAATGGACGTATTTACCAGATCTACTTCAGCGTAAACCACGTTGGCATAAACCATTTAAAAGATACTCACGTCTCTTAGTTTTTTTATTTATTTTTTTGCGGAACTTTCTCCAGCGTCTTCATTACCGAAGTCTTATCGTTTAATTACTTACTATGACCATCATTTATATTCTCGTTTTCTCCGTGACTTTTTGGTTCCTTTCAACATTATTACTTACGTTTTGAAAATAATATATATATATATATATATATATATATATATATATATATATATATATATATATATATATATATATATATATATATATATATATATATTATATATATATATATATATTATATATATATATATATATATATATATATATATAATATAATATATATATAATATATATGGATGTGATCAAATTTAATAAAGAAAAAAATCCTTATAAATATTTGTGTCCTAAAATCTATCCCCTATGAGCATCATTAGCCTGCTGTTTGGTCTTGTATAACAATCGAGTAGCTTTGAAATATTAATATCGTTAAAACTCAACTGTGGAGCTAGCTATAAAATTCTCAAAGTATTGTATGTATGTATGTATATATATATATATATATATATATATATATATATATATATATATATATATATATATATACATACATACAATACTTTGAGAATTTTATAGCTAGCTCCACAGTTGAGTTTTAACGATATTAATATTTCAAAGCTACTCGATTGTTATACAAGACCAAACAGCAGGCTAATGATGCTCATAGGGGATAGATTTTAGGACACAAATATTTTATAAGGATTTTTTCTTTATTAAATTTGATCACATCCATAAGACCAAATCTCTATCGCATTATCTGCTTATCAAAACGAAGATGTTTTCCTTGTTAAAAAATGTAGTTTAGAAGAAATATGGTCATGTACCATATCTTTCTGACAACTGAATGTCTCGTAAGAATGTAAACAAAAAGTGCTTACCCTAAATAAATGTCGATTTGTGTAGATACGACTAAAATTGTCATTTCCTTATATCAGGCTCCTAAGGGCAAAGTCGTTCGTTAGAGCAACAGTGGAGATTACTAATCTTACGATGTTAGTGCTCCACAAAAGGCTTTTACATAAGTTGGTTTCATCTGTTGATGACCGATGCCCGGCAGCAAAATTCTCTCTCCTCAAAGGTAGGATAGATGGCTTCTGAGAAAGTAGAAACTATTTCCTCTTCAGAGATAAGGAATTATTATTATTGTTATTATTATTATTATTTTTTTTTTTTGCTCTATCACAGTCCTCCAATTCGACTGGGTGGTATTTATAGTGTGGGGTTCCGGGATGCATCCTGCCTCCTTAGGAGTCCATCACTTTTCTTACTATGTGCGCCGTTTCTAGGATCACACTTTTCTGCATGAGTCCTGGAGCTACTTCAGCCTCTAGTTTTTCTAGATTCGTTTTCAGGGATCTTGGGATCGTGCCTAGTGCTCTTATGATTATGGGTACAATTTCCACTGGTATATCCCATATCCTTCTTATTTCTATTTTCAGATCTTGATACTTATCCATTTTTTCCCTCTCTTTTTCTTCAACTCTGGTGTCCCATGGTATTGCGACATCAATGAGTGATACTTTCTTCTTGACTTTGTCAATCAACGTCTGGTCTGTTTGCACGTATCACCCTATCCGTTCTGATACCATAGTCCCTGAGGATCTTTGCCTGATCGTTTTCTATCACTCTTTCAGGTTGGTGCTCGTACCACTTATTACTGCAAGGTAGCTGATGTTTCTTGCACAGGCTCCAGTGGAGGGCTTTCACCACTGAATCATGCCTCTTTTTGTACTGGTTCTGTGCGAGTGCCGGGCATTCGCTTTCGATATGGTTTATGGTTTCATTTTTCGTATTGCACTTCCTACATATGGGAGAGATATTATTTCCGTCTATCGTTCTTTGAACAAATCTGGTTCTTAGGGCCTGATCTTGTGCCACTGTTATCATTCCTTCAGTTTCCTTCTTGAGCTCTCCCTTCTGTAGCCATTGCCATGTGTCATCGCTGGCTAGTTCTTTAGTCTGTCTCATGTATTGTCCGAGCATTGGTTTGTTATGCCAGTCCTCTGTTCTGTTTGTCATTCTCCTGTCTCTGTATATTTCTGGGTCTTCGTCTACTTTTATCAGTCCTTCTTCCCGCGCACTCTTTAGTCACTCGTCTTCACTGGTTTTCAGATATTGCCCCAGTGCTCTTTTCTCGATGTTGACGCAGTCCTTTATACTTAGTAGTTCTCTCCCTCCTTCCTTTCGTGTTATATATAGTCTGTCCGTATTTGCTCTTGGGTGTAGTGCTTTGTGTATTGGCATATGTTTCCTGGTTTTCTGATCTATGCTGCGGAGTTCTGCCTTCGTCCATTCCACTATTCCTGCGCTGTATCTGATTACTGGCACTGCCCATGTGTTTATAGCTTTTATCATATTTCCGGCGTTGAGTTTTGACTTGAGTATCGCCTTGAGTCCTCTGCATATATTCTTTCCTGATCGTGTCCTTCATCTCTTGGTGTTTTATATCCCCTCCTTCCATTATTCCCAGGTATTTGTATCCAGTTTCATCTATTTGTTTGATGTTGCTCCCATCTGGTAGCTTTATCCCTTCAGTTCTCGTTACTTTGCCTTTTTGTATGCTGACTAGGGCGCATTTTTCTGTTCCAAACTCCATCCTGATTATTATATTATTATTATTATTATTATTATTATTATTATTATTATTATTTTATTATTATTATTATTATTATTGTCTATCACAGTCCTTCAATTCGACTGGATGGTATTTATAGTGTGGGGTTCCGGGTTGCATCCTGCCTCCTTAGCACCTTAGCAGTCCATCACTTTTCTTACTATGTGCGCCGTTTCTAGTATCACACTCTTCTGCATGAGTCCTGGAGCTACTTCAGGCTCTAGTTACTTCAGATTCCTTTTCAGGGATCTTGGGATCGTGCCTAGTGCTCCTATGATATGGGTACAATTTCCACTGGCATATCCCATATCCCTCTTATTTTCTATTTTCAGATCTTGATGCTTATCCATTTTTTCCCTTTCTTTCTCTTCAACTCTGGTGTCCCATGGTATTGCGACATCAATGAGTGATACATTCTTCTTGATTTTATCAATCAGCGTCACGTCTGGTCTATTTGCACGTATCACCCTATCTGTTCTGATACCATGGTCCCAGAGGATCTTTTTCTGATCGTTTTCTATCACTCTTTCAGGTTGGTGTTCGTATCACTTATTACTGCAAGGTAGGTGGTGTGTTTCTTGACAGGCTCTAGTGGAGGGCTTTTGCCACTGAATCATGCATCTTTTTGTACTGGTCCTGTGCAAGTGCCGGACATTCGCTTGCTATGTGATTTATGGTCTCATTTTTCGTATTACACTTCCTACATAGAGATGTTATTTCCATCAGTCGTTCTTTGAACATATCTGGTTCTTAGGGCCTGATCTTGCGCCGCTGTTATCATTCCTTCAGTTTCCTTCTTGAATTCTCCCCTCGTAGCCATTGCCATGTTTCATCTTTAGCCTGTCTCATGTATTGTCCGTGCATTGGTTTGTTGTGCCATTCCTCTGTTCTGTTTGTCATTCTCTTATCTCTGTGTATTTCTGGGTCTAGTTTTATCAGTCCTTCTTCCCATGTATTCTTGAGCCACTCGTCTTCACTGGTTTACAGATATTGCCATTGCCCCATGCTTCTGTTCTCGATGTTGACGCAGTCCCCTGTGCTTAGTAGCCCTCTCCCTCCTTCCTTTCGTGTTATGTATAGTCTGTCCGTATTTGCTCTTGGGTGTAGTGCTTTGTGTATTGTCATATGGTTTCTATGCAGCGGAGTTATGCCTTTTTTCATTCCACTATTCCTGCTGTATATTATTATTATTATTATTATTATTATTATTATTATTATTATTATTATTATTATTATTCGTATCATTTTTATTTTTATTTAGATTACTTTCTTTTTTGTTTTTGTTATTTTTCTTTTCAAAATTATTACTACATAATATTTTAACGGATTTTTATTTTTATTATTTTGTGTTTGTATTATTATTATTATTATAATTTTAATTCTTTTTTTTATTTTTATTGATTTTATTTCATTATTATTATTTTAATTTTATTCTTTTTATTTCATTTTTATTGATTTTCATTTCATTTTATCATTATTATTTTTATTTTTATTATTTTTACTTTTATGTTTACAATTCTAATTTTTATTACCAAGTTATTACGTTATTTTTATATCTATTTTTTTACATTTTTATTGTTATTTTATTAATTATATCTATATTTTTTACCGTTGTTATTTATTTTTATTTCCTTTATTATTTTATTTTAATTATATTTTTTTATATATATCATTTTTATTTTTAATTTCATTATTTTATTTTCATTATTATTATTATTTCTATGTTTATTATTATTTTCATATTTTTATGTTTATTTTTGTACTCTATATAATTATTTTTTAGTAACTTTGTTTTTTTATTTGTTTGAATTAGTATTATTTTTACTTTTATTCTATTCATATTTTTTATTGATATTATTCTTCGTTTTATGTTTGTTATTATTTTTTTCTCATTATTATTTTCATTTTTATAATTATTATTATTTTTTATCAGTATTGTTATCATTTTTATTTTTATAATTTTATATTTTCCCTATTATTTCATTATTTTTTATTTTTTTTCATTTTCAAAATTATTACATATATTATTCAAAATTTTTATATATATTTTCATTATTTGTATTTTTATTTCTTATTTTTTCTTTTTTTTTTGAATTTGTGTTATTATTATTTTCTTAGTAACCCTTATGTTTTAATTATTTTTATTTTTATAATTTATATTTTTATTGGTATCATCATTTTATTAATTTATCTATATTAATATATTTTCATTAAATTACTTACATGTTTTTTTTTTATTTTAATTTTAATTTTCAAAGTTATTTCTATTATTATTATTTTTATATAAATTGTAATTTGTTATTTTTATTTTGAATTTTTATTTCTATTATTTATTATAATATTTATATTTTTTTATTTTTTATTTTTTATTTTATTATTTATTTTTTCATATTTATTTTTTTATTTATTATTTTTTATTTTTTTTATTATCGTATCTAATTTTATTTTAGTTTTATTTATTTTATTTCATTTTTATCTTTTTTTATTTATTATTATTTTTACTTTTATTTCTATTTTATTTTATTTAAGTTACTTTTGGTTTTTATATATTGTTTTTTTTTTATCATTATTTAATTTTTCATTATTATTTTTATTTTTTATGTTGATTTTTATTTTTTTATTAGTATTATTTTTAGTTTAATTTTTATTATATTATTTTATTCATTTTTATTATTTTTATTATTTTTTTATTATTATTGTTTTCCTTGCATTATTTTTACTTTTGTTTTATAAATTTATTTGTAGTTTAATTATTTTGTTGTTTAGTTATTTTTATTTTACATTATTATTATTTTATTATTGACACTTATTTATATTTTTAAATTATTTAATTATTATTGTTATTTTTATTTTTATTATTATTATTTAAATTAGTTTTGTTATTAAAAAAATTATTACTATTATTTTCTTACTCTTATTTTTAATATGACTAATACTATTTTTATTTTTTATGATATTCAAATATTTTTATTTTATGTTTTTCTATTTATCATTTCTATTTTTTCAAATTTTACTATCATAATTTTACTAATTGTATTTATAATTATATATTTTCATATTTATTTTTTTATATATTTTTTTCACATTTTATTACGTATATATTTATATTTATTATTTCATCTCTATTCTTCTAATATAATATTTTATATATTTAATTTTTATTATTTTTATTTGTAATTTTTATTCTGATTTAGATTATTATTTCATCATTTTTACCTCTATTCTGTAAGTAAACCAACTTTTAAACGTGTTAAATTAAATGTAATTGCTGCCTCACCTGCAGTAAATTCATGTTGGTCTTTTTTCATGATTATGATTTTCTCATTGTTTCTTAAACTACTGAACAACGCACAGAAGGTTGAAATGTGAGAATGTCAATTTTAATTGTACTCAAAGATGAGGCTGTAGTTAAAATTCGTTGTATAACCCGTAGAGTTGTTTAAATTTACATTTTTATTCGAAGCCTGGATTCTGACTATTCTGAAGATCAGTATATATTTATATATTTAAATTTTAACAGATAAAACGTGATATCATGGTCATCAAAGTCATCTCTCCTCTCTCTCTCTCTCGTCTCTCTCTCTCTCTCTCTCTCTCTCTCTCTCTTGATACTACATATTATTTTACTAATGTCATCTTTACAATTATTATCATTATTATTATTATCATTATCATTTTTGAATTTTTGTTATTAATATTATTTTAATTGTATTTACATTTTATTTGTATTTATACTTTTTTGTTTATAATTTAATTTTTTTTTTTTTTTTTTTTTTTTATTATCAAAATTATTACTATATTTTATTATTTTATATCTATTTCTTATTATTTAATTTTGAATTGTCATCATTATTATTTTATTATTTTATTTAAATATCATTTCAATTTATTTAATTTTATTTTTTATTTTTGATATTATTATTATTTTTATTTCTATTAATTTTATTCATTTTTTATTTTTTCTAATATAAATTTTTTATTCTCATTATTAATTATTATTTTATTATTTTAATTTTTATGTGAATTATATTTATTCTTGTTATTTCTTTATTTATATTTAAATAATTATTTTAATTTATTTTTTATTTTTCGTCAGTTTTTAATATAATTTTATTATTTATATATTTTCTTATTTTTATTTCATTAGATCTTTTTGTTTTTTTAGTAAATTTATTTATATTTTAAATATTTCAATTTCAAGTTATTATTATTATTTTATTTGTTTTATTTATATTTTTAATATTTTAAATTTGCTTTTCTTTTAATTATTATTTTTTTTATTTATTTTTTATTTGAAATTTTTTTTCATTATAATTATTTTATTTTTAAAATTTTTGTCATATGCATTATATTTATTTTTATTTTATTATCAGTTTTTATTATCTTTTATTTTTATAATTTTTTATATAATTATTTTTATTATTTTTCTTTTTATTTTCTTATATTACCAATATTTTTTTATTTTTTATAGACATTCTTTGTTTTCTGTTAATTATTATTTTATATTGCTCATTAGTATTTTTATTTTTATTTTTTATTATTATTATATTTTATATATATATATATATATATATATATATATATATATATATATATATATATATATATATATATATATATTCAGTATTTTTAATTTTTATAATTTTTACTTCTATCATTTATATTTTACTTATCATTTTTTCATCATTTTTATTTTGGTTTTATTAAATTATTTATATTTTAAATATTTTTTATTTCAATTTATTATTATTTTATTAGTTTTGTTTATTTTATTATTATTTTATTCATTTTCATTTTTTTATATTTTATTTTAATTATTACTATTTTTTATTTTATTATTTTTATTTTTAATATTGTTTTATTTTATAATTTTTATGTGCATTATATTTATTTATTTATTTTTTTATTTTATATTATTTTTTTTATTTTTTATAATTTATATAAATATATATATATTTTTTTTATATCAATACTATTTTTTTTATTAAAAATAATGGCAGAATTCACAGAATTGATTTTATACAAAATTCCCTCAATTCTCCTTATGATTTATCTTTCTGGCACGCTGGTAGGTCGTCAACTGAATTTCGGGCTGGTGTTATCAAAGGCGAC
>NC_087202.1:3015401-3030401 GCF_015104395.2 Macrobrachium nipponense | reverse complement strand
ACAAGAGAAGAAAATAAGGAAATATGGAGATGCTACATCAGAAGCAACCCGACAGAGAGAGGGTATAGAAGAAGGTTGGTCAACATCTGGAATGAGAAGAATAACACCCCCCATACAGAGCAGAGGCTGGCAGACCAAGTAAGAAGCATAAAGAAAAAGAACTGGCTCCCCCCAACAGAAAGAGAAGAACTGGAAAGGGAAATGTCACACGACAACGAATTCACGAAGACGAACTGAGAGACGATGCCACAGAAGACGACAGGGATGATGAGGTATCAAACAACGACACATGAAGAAACACCGACGAAGTAACAGAGAGAACGAAATGGGTAGAAAAGATTAGACAATGGATGGAACCAGATACAGAGAGAACAAAGATCCCCTCCATGAAAGCCTACAACACCAAGAAGTTAAGGAAGAAAACAAGTGAGGTCAATGAAATAATGGGCATAATACACACCACCAGTATCACAGAAACAAATAACTTGGCATATGCAGGAGCAAGATTAGTAGCAGAACTGATGGGGATTCGACCAACACCACCACCAGCACAACAACCCAACAGAAACCAAAACAGCAACCTCCTTGGAAAAGGCGCCTGGAAAAGCAAATCATGGTGATGAGATCTGACTTGAGTAAACTGAAAGAGATGGCAGAAAAAAGGCTAAGAAGCAAGAAAACAAGGGGGGAACTCAACGAGAAATACAAAGTACAAGAGAGGGGACTAAACAACACAATAGAAGATGTAAAACAGAGGCTCAAGGCCAAAGCACATAAGATCCAACAGTACATGAACAGGAATAAGGGATACCAACAGAACAAACTATTCGGAACCAACCAGAAAAGACTATACAGCCAACTAAGAGGGGAAGACAACCACCAAAAAATTCCTGAAGCCGAGCCAAGTAAGAGACTCTGGGAAAACATATGGAGCAATCCGGTATCACACAACAAACATGCAACATGGCTCCAGGAAGTCAAGGAAGAAGAAACAGGGAGAATAAAACAAAGATTCACAGACATCACGACAGACACAGTCAGACACCAACTAAAGAAAATGCCAAACTGGAAAGCCCCAGGTCCCGATGAAGTCCATGGATACTGGCTCAAAAACTTCAAGGCCCTACACCCACGAATAGCAGAACAACTCCAGCATTGTATCTCAAATCACCATGCACCCAAATGGATGACCACAGGAAGAACATCCTTAGTACAAAAAGACAAGAGTAAGGGAAATATAGCCAGTAACTACAGGCCTATCACCTGCCTACCAATAATGTGGAAGTTACTAACAGGTATCATCAGTGAAAGGCTATACAACTACCTAGAGGAGACAAACACCATCCCCCACCAACAGAAAGGCTGCAGAAGAAGTATAGGGGCACAAAAAAACCAGCTCCTGATAGACAAAATGGTAATGAAGAACAGTAGAGAAGTAAAACCAACCTAAGCATGGCATGGACTCGACTATAAGAAAGCCTTCGACATGATACCACACACATGGCTAATAGAATGCCTGAAAATATATGGGGCAGAGGAAAACACCTTCAGCTTCCTCAAAAATACAATGCGCAACTGGAATACAATACTTACAAGCTCTGGAATAAGACTAGCAGAGGTTAATATCAGGAGAGGGATCTTCCAGGGAGACTCACTGTCCCACTACTCTTCATAGTAGCCATGATTCCCATGACAAAAGATTCCCATGACAAGGAAGATGGATGCCGGGTACCAACTCAAGAAAAGAGGCAACAGAATCAACCATCTGATGTTCATGGACGACATCAAGCTGTATGGTAAGAGCATCAAGGAATAGATACCCTAATCCAGACTGTAAGGATTGTATCTGGGGACATCAGGATGGAGTTTGGAATAGAAAAATGCGCCTTAGTCAACATACAAAAGGGCAAAGTTTCTAAAACCTTCAAGAACTGAAGGGATAAAGCTACCAGATGGGAGCAACATCAAACACATAGATGAGACTGGATACAAATACCTGGGAATAATGGAAGGAGGGGATATTAACACCAAGAGATGAAGGACACGATCAGGAAAGAATATATGCAGAGACTCAAGGCGATACTCAAGTCAAAACTCAACGCCCGGAAATATGATAAAAGCCATAAACACATGGGCAGTGCCAGTAATCAGATACAGCGCAGGAATAGTGGAATGGACGAAGGCAGAACTCCGCAGCATAGATCAGAAAACCAGGAAACATATGACAATACACAAAGCACTACACCCAAGAGCAAATACGGACAGACTATACATAACACGAAAGGAAGGAGGGAGAGGACTACTAAGTATAGAGGACTGCGTCTACATCGAGAAAAGAGCACTGGGGCAATATCTGAAAACCAGTGAAGACGAGTGGCTAAAGAGTGCATGGGAAGAAGGACTAATAAAAGTAGACCAAGACCCACAAATATACAGAGACAGGAGAATGACAGACAGAACAGAGGATTGGCACAACAAACCAATGCACGGACAATACATGAGACAGACTAAAGAACTAGCCAGCGATGACACATGGCAATGGCTACAGAGGGGAGAGCTAAAGAAGGAAACTGAAGGAATGATAACAGCGGCACAAGATCAGGCCCTAAGAACCAGATATGTTCAAAGAACGATAGACGGAAATAACATCTCTCCCACATGTAGGAAGTGCAATACGAAAAATGAAACCATAAACCACATAGCAAGCGAATGTCCGGCACTTGCACAGAACCAGTACAAAAAGAGGCATGATTCAGTGCAAAATCCCTCCACTGGAGCCTGTGCAAGAAACATCAGCTACCTTGCAGTAATAAGTGGTACGAACGACCAACCTGAAGGAGTGATTGAAAACGATCAGGCAAAGATCCTGTGGGACTATGGCATCAGAACAGATAGGGTGATACGTGCAAATAGACCAGACGTGACGTTGATTGACAAAATCAAGAAGAAAGTATCACTCATTGATGTCGCAATACCATGGGGCACCAGAGTTGAAGAGAAAGAGAGGGAAAAAATGGATAAGTATCAAGATCTGAAAATAGAAATAAGAAGGATGTGGGATATGCCAGTGGAAATCGTACCCATAATCATAGGAGCACTAGGCACGATCCCAAGATCCCTGAAAAGGAATCTAGAAAAACTAGAGGCTGAAGTAGCTCCAGGACTCATGCAGAAGAGTGTGATCCTTGAAACGGCGCACATAGTAAGAAAAGTGATGGACTCCTAAGGAGGCAGGATGCAACCCGGAACCCCACACTATAAATACCACCCAGTCGAATTGGAGGACTGTGATAGAGCAAAAAAAAAAAAAAAAAAAAAAAAGAATAGTAATAATAATATCATTTATAGCAAACAGGACCCATCGGTGAGACCAAACGAGGTTTCCCAAAAATAAAGTGATGATGATTACGACCGCGCTATCAACAATGTTTCCTTGGGTTCTTTTACGACAGAAAAATCGGTTTCCCTTTATATAGACGAGATATTCTGTCTTTCGGTCACTGTCTCTCGTGTCTTCAGATTTACAGAGGCGTACCCCCGCCCCCAACCCCCCAGGTGCTCAATTTTGGGCCAATGGCGTCGTTTGGAAGAGGCTAAACTCCCTCCTCCTTCCACTGGGAAGGTTTTAGAAACTTTCGCTACTTAGGGACGACGAGGGCTACCCTCCAAATACAATTAAACATTTTGCTGACGAGTTTCTCTCTCTCTTTCTCTCTCTTTCTCGTTCTACATCAGGGTACATGTACACCCAGTGGTACATTTGTATTCTCTTCAGGTGGTACATTGGTTCTGAGAGAATAGCCAGTACTAAGCATTACATGATGTAATCTGCATTAAGACTACAGTGTCGTCTCTCTCTCTCTCTCTCTCTCTCTCTCTCTCTCTCTCTTCTCTCTCTCCCTATCTTTTTTTTTTTTTTTTTTTTTTTTTTTTTTTTTTAGTAAGCAAAGCTTTACTCCACACAAACACATTTCATAATGAAATTATATCGCAATATGAATTTCATCGTTTTTCTGTTTCATCCTCAATTTTTTGGGGTACACAGGAATCTATAAATATGCCCAAGGGGTACAGAAGACCTAAAAGGTTGGGAACCACTGTTCTATATCCTTCTGTTTTAGTATTCTTTGATTTTGCCACTACATTATCACTGAGCAAGAATGTTCGAAAGCCTGGATAAAAATCGAAATTTTCTCGTATAGTTTAGTGCTCGGTTAATCGTACGTAACAATTTCGTGTAATGTCTGCAGTCATTTCATAAGATCCTCTTGCTGATGTTGGAATCATTTAGGACTATTGATATTGTGCCCGGTGATCAAATTATTATTATTATTATTATTATTATTATTATTATTATTATTATTATTATTATTAATTTGCAGTAGATGAAACCTATTCGCATGGAACAAGCCCACCAAAGGGCCACTGACTTGAAATTCAAGCTTCCAAAGAATATATTATTATTATTATTATTATTATTATTATTATTATTATTATTATTATTATTATTATTATTATTATTATTATTATTATCAATTTGCAGTAGATTAAACCTATTCATAGGGAACAAGCCCACCAAAGGGACCACTGACTTTAAATTCAAGTTTCCAAAGAATATTTTACTATTATATATATATTTCAGTAATTGAAACCTATTCATATGGAACAATTACACCAAATCGGCCATTAGCTTGAAATTCAAACTTACAAAGAATATATTATTATTATTATTATTATTATTATTATTATTATTATTATTATTATTATGCAGTAGATGAAATCTATTCGCATGGAACAAGCACACCAAAGGGGCCACTGACTTAAAATTCAAGCTTCCAAAGAATTTTGGTTTCAACCTCCTACCGCTAAAGAACCCCCCCAACACTGCAGCAGTAACTGATCATGATACAGAGCCAGTGATTTTTCGTCGGCCTGGGGGAGGCGCGAACCCGCGACTTCTGAGTGGCACATCACGACACTAATCTCTAGTATACCAGCGGAATTGGATACAACTGAAAAGATTAAAAAAAGCTCTAAGGAACAATAAAACAAGCTCCTCGAAAATGTGAGTAACGTTACAAAAAGCAGTTCTGTAACATTCGAGAGCATTTGGTGGAAGCTGATACAAAGAGCTGTAACGTATCGGAATTGTTTGCGAACATTAGCCAAAGGATCCATATATTTATATTTATGGTATGTTATGTTATGGAAGTTGAACATCATAGTGAAGTTGTTTACTATCCGTGACTGACCGTTATGCTGTGCCTGAAGTTACCCCTGTTAAATAAATGGAACAGATCGCATTGTGGGTGGATGGTAAATGTAAATTAAACTGTATCATGTATTTCCCATAATAGAAATAGAATACTAGCGTGAATTTATTATAGTTCAGAGTGAATATATTAACTTTGGATTAGAAGACCATCAGAGGTTGTAATATTTTGAATAGATTAATTGTCAATGACTGCATATATCTTACACACACATACGTATATGCATATACATATTTATACATATGTATGTATATATATACATACATACTATATATATATATATATATATATATATATATATATATATATATATAGTATTCACAGTAATATTCTTGTTTAGCTAGACGAAATATATTTGTAAATCTTCATACAAATACATTTCGTCTAGCTAACTAAGAATATTATAGTGGATCCTTCTATATATATAGATATATATATATATATATATATATATATATATCTATATATATATAGTATATATATATATGCAATGCATACATGGATATGTATATATTGGTAACGAGTGTAGTGTGGATAACATTTCAGTATCATATTCCAGAGTCTAATGCCATGGTAAAAGTGCGTGCATTATTGACATAAATGCCATATCGAAATCTGCAATAATAACACTAATGCTTATTTGCCCAAAGGAAGAACAATTCGTTATCGTTTTATGAGTCATACGAAAAATACTCTAGTTGTGATGGGATAATGCGATCAATTTGGAAAGACCCGTTCTATTTGAACTGACAGACGGCTGAAAAAAAATTAAGATAAGAAAAAAATAAAAAGACAAGAATCCGCAATCCATTTCAGTAATGATCTCGATTATCTCGAATTCTCTTTCAATTTCTTCACGATCTGAAGATAGCAAAATCCATCCCATCCCCTTTCCGACAATCAAGCAAATGGACCCTCGTCCAGCGATATATATACACTCGAATGGCTCTTGCAACGAGGAAATGAATATTTTTTATTCGCGTGAGATTGTGGCTCGTCGCTTCTATAATTTTCTTCCCGGGTAATGGGATTCGCTGATGGCTGCAGACGCGCGCCATCAGAAAGAATGTAACATGTCCGTCCGGGTATTATATATAAGCTGTTGTAACGTTGGTGATTTTGCGCTTCATTCTAATAAACGCGTCAGTTAATCTTGTCAACGAACGTTGATCGGCCCAGGTGTCTGATAAGGTATCGCCTAATTAGGGCATTTCAACAAAACCATCGGATCGTTTGGAGTTTTACGTTTTTATTGGGGCATAAAATTCACGTTGCTCGGCCCAGGTATTTGAGAAGGTATACCCAAATTAGGGCATTTCGACAAAAACATCGGATCCCTTGAATTTTGCGATTTTATTGGGGCGTTAAAATTCACGATAACGCTCATTAAAGAGGAACAAATCCACAGTAAGAGTACATATATTTATTTAAGAATAAATCCTTACGAAACTCTTTCGGGAATCTGTTCGTTTACCTTTTTCAATGGTACAGATTCCCGATAATTCTCTGTCGAGGTTTATTTGTAAAATATAGATGTACTCATACATAACTCTGTGGATTTGTTGCTCCATTTCAAGACTTATGCCATGAGTATTTTTTGATACTCAATAAGTTGGACATGTATTGATAAGAGGCAAATAGAACTGGATGAAAATACAAATACAGAATACAATTGAGTCAGGGACAGGTAAATATATAAAATACATAACATCCATCCACTGATTGAAGGACAGATCACCCTAATTACATAATGGAAGCGTTGGATCAAACAGGAAATAATAAAGGGGAAAGTGTGTTTCACATCGTTTTCAAATTCTTCATTTGGATGTGTTCGATTTACTGAAACTGCAGTAGAAGGGTTTCTATTTTGTGTGTATATATATATATATATATATATATATATATATATATATATATATATATATATATATATATATATATATATATATATATATATATATATATATATATATATATATATGCACACACACACACACGCACACACACACACACACACACACACACACATATATATATATATATATATATATATATATATATATATATATATATATATATATAATAAAAGGAGCCCATGAAAACATCAAAATATAGAAAGTAAGTACTACATTTCAGAGACTGCAGTTTCTCTCTTCAGGTAGGTAATGAAAGTCAGCCTTGATTAAACAAAGAGAGGTTATGAACGTCTCAAAGGGCGCCTGGGATTCAGATATAGATAAAGTCTTCCTTCAACCAACGTTTAAGAAGATTAAAGAGGAATTATTCGTGGGATGGACTTAGTAAAAACGGCTACCTGTGGATGGATCTCTTGGTATAAATACCACCTGTTCTGTAACTTATCTCATTCATTAGCCACCTGAAGAGAGAGACAGCAGTCTCTGAAATATAGTAGTACTTACTTTCTATATTTTGGCGTTTTTATGGGTTTCTTTTATTAGACGGAACTCTGTCGTAACAGAACAGTTTTACCAGTCATTAATATATATATATATATATATATATATATATATATATATATATATATATATATATATATATCACCTGTACTTATTCTGTGTTCATCTCCGCAAGGTATCCTGATCATTATATTTTTAAGGAAGATATAATACCAATCTAAGGCGAGTCTTTTGTGAAAAGGGGAATGGGAAGTTTTAAATATAATAATAATAATAATAATAATAATAATAATAATAATAATAATAATAATAATAATAATAATAATTCTAACTTTTCACAAGTCTGGTGTAAGCGCTCATAGGTAAAAAGAGGTCATACGGTAGCTTATATAAACAACATAATTGCGAAACGGTAAATATGACAATATACATTACTGTAATGACCATTGGCCATATTTTTTTATTTATTAATCCACATCACTCAAGATTACCGAATTTCCGGAAGGTTTCCTTCGGCAAGAACAATTGCCAAAGCTTCCAGATATCCTAATGATATCCAGGGAAATCAACTCAGGAAGTTTGTCTTCAGAGACCCAATGCAAATGACTCAATTCGCCTCGGGGATGGTTGGGAACAGGATGGTAGGCAGAGAATTATTATAATTCTCGGAATTATGGCGAACCTACCATTATTAAGGCCACCGGGGACGGTTCAGAAAGTGGATTTGAATCCTAAGGAAGGTGAGGGTTGTCCGTGCAGGATTGCATTTGGTAGCTTTCCTTTGAGATGAATTGTGCTGCTTGGAAGTGTGTGAAATGGATCACAGCTGGTGATTTGGGAGTCTACGTGATGTTTTTTTAGTATCCACAATGCCTTATATTGTTATTTTTATTTCGTTCAGTGTTTTCTTGGAGTTTGTGAAATGTTTATGAGTGTATCCGCAATGTAGATATATTTGTTATTTTTATTTCCTTGAATGTTTGTATTGTGATACTTGTTAATCAATTGCATTTTGAATGTCTCTATTAGATGTCTGCTGTTTCTCCTACAATTCCTAAAGCTCTAACTTTTGTCATCAGTTTCTTGTGTGGGACTTTATCAAAGGCCTTTTGGAAATCTAAGTAGAGGTTATCTATTGCTCTACTACTGTCGTAGATACCTAGCATGTTATGAAAAAACTCCAAGAGGTTTGATAGGCAGGATCTGTTTTGTCTGAAACCGTGTTGGCTGTTTAACAACAAGTTACAAGGAGTTACAAGGATTAGGATGTTTTAAAGACTTGTTAGTTGTATCTATCAATGTGATCCAAACTTTGAGAGAGAGAGAGAGAGAGAGAGAGAGAGAGAGAGAGAGAGAGAGTGTTATACCCTATTACAATGAAATTTTATCAGAATCTTAGATGAGAGAGAGAGATAGCGAGAGAGAGAGAGAGAGAGAGAGAGAGAGTGTTATACCCTATTACAATTAAATTTTATAAGAAATATTAGAGAGAGAGAGAGATAGAGAGAGAGAGAGAGAATTATACCCCATTACAATGAAATTTTATGAGAAATATTAAACAGAGAGAGTTGTACCCCATCAAAATAAAGTTTTATAAGTACCAGTGAGAGAGAGAGAGGGAGAGAGAGAGAGAGAGAGAGAGTATTGTAGTGTGTCTAGGCCTGTGCTGATTTTTTTTACAACTTACTATAGATGGCATGGCGAGACTTCAATGAAATTCTTCGAATAGCCTAAAATATTCATTCCTTATATATGAGAAAAGATTCCTATTACGTAAAAAAAAAAAAATAGAAAAAAAAAACTTATTAAAGCTGGAAACGTAATATTCTATATGTCGCTGAAAACTGTACGTCACGTGAGATATTTTTTAAAAATAAAATGTTTACAAGAAAGGAATGAGTGAGGAAAGTATGGAAGTAAAACTTGGAATCCATAGAGTGGCAGAGTTCTGTATTGAAAGGGAGATTCACTGCCCCATTAATGGACTACGCTCTGTTTAACGTAGACAATTACGATGTCTGTATCTTCTCTTGTTTTTGGAAGGTAAACTAAGCTCTTCTTCCTTATTCAATTGATATTACCCAAGCTCTACCACTTGCAATAAAAAAATGTTAAAACGACGTTTCGTTTTACAGATGCAACTTTACCATCATGAAAAAACAGTACCATTGATGATAAGCCAAAATTAATTTTATCATGTTTTATTTTCACACGTACGTATAGCACCCAGTTAGTCCAGAATTATTTATTTTTATATTTTCTCTTGTTTTTGTGTAATGTTGTGCTAGACGAACACCAAATTTTTGAGCATGAGATCATTATTCGTAATGAAAAAAATTATATATATATATATGTGTATATATATATATATATATATATATATATATATATATATATATATATATACACATATATATATATGAATAACTTGATCACGAAGTATATAAAACGTGATGCTATGTATAAATAAAGGTTTTTGCCACGAATGAAAAAAGGAAAAAGCGAGATAACCGAGTACTTTCGGTCTTGTTCCGACCCTTTACTAAGGGTCAGAACAAGACCGAAAGTACTCGGCTATCTCGCTTTTTCATTTCTTCCATCGTGGCAAAAACCTTTATTTTTACACACACACATATATATATATATATATATATATATATATATATATATATATATATACATATATACTAATATATATATATATATATATATATATATATATATTATGCAGTGCGTAGTTTTAATGTTCGTGCGTTTATCTTTAATTATAGCCTTGAGAATGCGACTATGAGTCGTGAAACGTCGGCGAAATAAATGTACCTGAGTACGATGCCTTTCCCTATGGTTCCCCTGATGAGATGTACATAGAGCGGCAGCTCCGTCTTCTAAGGATATTTATGAGATAACTCACTACAAAGGCTACACCAATCACGATGAACATCAGCAGTTTTTTACGGTTTTAGTGTTATTTATTTTTAATATTTTTACACCCATATCGTAATTTTTGAATATTTTTTCTGTAATTTTTAATAATTTTAATGTAACTGTACTGTAGTTTAGCCCTCAGTATGTTTTTCTGTTTTAAGAGATTCATAAATTTTTAAATGTTCTACATTCTGATGTTGATGTTCATTGAATTTTTAAATATTGCGTAATTTTTTGAATTATGCAGTGCGTAGTTTTAATGTTCGTGTGTTTATCTTTAATTATAGCCTTGAGAATGCGACTATGAGTCGTGAAACGTCGGCGAAATAAATGTACCTGAGTACGATGCCTTTCACTATGGTTCCCTGATGAGATATATATATATATATATATATATATATTATATATATATATATGTATATGACTTACATGTTTCATATTACATAATTACATGTTTCATATTACGACGAAGGTCTGTTTGTTACTATTTTTGTTTTTCTATACAGATATTTGGGTAATGCTGAGCTGGATTTTGTACATAAAGTTATTTAGAGAATTCTCGGTTATTCTACGGTATAAATGAACACCAAACTGATAAGATCAATCCATGTATCAAGTGGAAATAGTTATTTAACATTAAAATATCACGCACCAAAAACAATAACAAAAAGAAGGAAGTTATAAGGTATTTTTCTGCTTAGAATTGACGCATTAAGAGTGCTGTAGTCTCCTTTATTAGCCCTTTCCAATGGTAAATAATATATGGTCTTCTGATTGTATCTTCATGGTCGAATATCCTCCAAAACACAAGAGACGTTCCAGCCTTCTGTGTCCTGAGATTTAGTGACAAACACTGACAGTTGAGACACTAGAGACTAGACAGACTTTTAAACGCTGTCCCAAGCAGCACAGGTAGTGGGGGGAGGGAGTCCGAGGGACCCGCTTCCTGTTCGCGCTCGTGTCTACGAAGCGATGGTTCAACTCAGCCAATGAGAATCGAGCTCAGGTGAAGCCAGCGTTCTGATTGGCCGACGTTTTGGCCAACCCTGTATAATAGTGTAAGTGGTGCGTATGTATATGCTCACTCATTCACTCCCGCGCGGTTCTCTTGAACGGCTGAGACATTGTATTCTTTCGTATTTTTCGTGATAGTGAATTCGTGAAACGAGTGAGATTGCACGCTGTGGCTGTGAGAATGACAAGTTTTTTTTTTTGTGGGGGGGGGACCCCAAGGGAGGGGGTGAAGCAAGACCTGCTCGTGGAGAAATCATGTGCCTCTGCCTCCTAGGGACACAATCACAGGGCTAGAGATTTGGGAGGGTTCTTGAGGGACACAATCACAGGGCTAGAAGATGCTAGACCTACTTGAGGGACACAATCACAGGGCTAGAAGATGATAGGCCTACTCCAGAGACACACTTATACGGCTAGAAGATGGTAGGCCTACTCGAGGGACACAAGGCTATAGAATTGGGAAGCCTACTCCAGGGAGACAATCACAAGGCTAGAGTATGGTAGGCCTACTCCAGGGAGACAATCACAAGGCTAGAGTATGGTAGGCCTACTCCAGGGAGACAATCACAAGGCTAGAGTATGGTAGGCCTACTCCAGGGAGACAATCACAAGGCTAGAAGATGGTAGGCATACTCCAGGGACGCAATCACAGGCCTAGAAGATGGTAGGCCTACTTGAGGAACAATCACAAGGCTGGGAGATGGTAGGACTGCTTGAGGGACACAATCACAGGCCTAGAAGATGGTTGGTATACTCCAGGACACAATCACAGGCCTAGAAGATGGTTGGTATACTCCAGGGACACAATCACAGGCCTAGAAGATGGTAGGCCTATACCAGGGACACAATCACAGGGCTAAAATATGGCGAACTTGAAGTTTCCACTAAAAATTTTAGAGTACTACTAATTTGTGCCCCTTCGGGAGATAGTTACAAGGGCTGGTGAGTACTGCCTAGCAGTGTACATTCTATCTCTCTCTCTCTCTCTCTCTCTCTCTCTCTCTCTCTCTCACTCACACCACACACACACTGTACATGCATGCCTATTCTTCTTCCCAGCTGGTTCCCATTTTTATATGGGGTCGCATGCCTATTTTAATATTATAATCATATAGGCGTAGCATTTATAATGCTTCTTCTGAGCATTGATTTTATTATTATTATTATTATTATTATTATTATTATTATTATTATTATTATTATTATTATTTCATATTTCTGCTTCAACACTTACCCGAATTTCAAATAGGCTTTGTGCTGCTGCCCTTAAACGTAACAAAATAAGCTAAATAATTGAATTAAGGATATTCGACACTCTGATAAATATATCTTAATGGCGCGAACTTGTTGAAGTACCTTAACGACTCGTGTACACGGAGATGTTGTTGCCTGTAAACGTTGAACCTGTTTTCTCATTTTTAAAAGCTGTATCTCATTTTATTTATTTATTTATTTATTTATTTATTTTTGCAGAGTACCAGCGCCTACGCCCAAAATCCTCGTTACTTTGGTAGTCGACAGGGATGGTGAGTACTGCATAATGTTTAATAGTTTCTCTCTCTCTCTCCTTAGTCTAATATCTTTATGCATATTTATAGCACTGTTGTTTTCTCTTGCCTTGCTTTTTATGTATTTTTCATTATAAGCGTGGTGATGTTCTCTTAAGTATTATATGCATGCTCACGTTAATATTTGTGTTATATAGGCGTCATATTTATAACATTGTGGGTTCTCTGTGATCATTGTTGTATTTATAGGCCTAATATTTATAATACTGGTTTCTTTATGAGCGTTTGTGTATATATGTATGCCTAATATTGATAAAATTGTGGTTTCTTTCTGAGCATATGTGTAAATATAGGCCTAATATTTATAACAGTCGTTTCTTCATGAGAGTTGGTGTATACTCGTATGTAGGTCTAATATTTATAAATTTGTGGTTTCTTTCTGAGCATAGGTGTATATATTGGCCTAATATTTATTACATTCGTTTCTTCATGAGAGTGGGTGTATCTATAGGGCTAATATTTATAACACCGTTTCCTTTATGAGCATTGGTGTGGATATATAGGGCTAATATTTATAACATTGTGGTGTCTTTATGAGCTTTGGTGTGTATATATAGGACTAATATTTATAACGTGGTTTCTTTCTGCGCATAGGTGTGTTTATATAGGCCTAATATATATAACATTGGTTCCTTTATGAGCATTGGTGTGTGTATATATAGGGCCAATATTTATAACATTGTGGTGTCTTAATGAGCATTGGTGTGGACATATGGGACTAATATTTATAGCAGTGGTTTTTTCGAGCTTAGGTGTATATATTGGCCTAATATTTATAGCATAGTCGTGTCTTCATGAGAGTTGGTGTGTTAATCGTATATAGGTCTAGTATTTATAACTGTGGTTTCTTTCTGAGCATTGGTGTATGTAAAGGCCTCATATGTGTAACATAGTCGTTTCTTTACGAGCATCGTCGTGTGTGTGTTTCATAGCATTATGGTTTTCTCCCTAACATTTGATATGAAAGATCAATGTAATATTTGTATTATATAGGCCTAATAATTTCGTTTGCGGTTTGTCTGTGAGCGTTGATATATGTAATTTTTATATTTTTATATTATATTACCGTCATTTTCACATAAGCCACTATTATACATAATTTGAATTTGTTTTTTTTGAACAAAGAAATATGATTACTTTTCTTCGTTATACTATCAGGTGCCTGGTGCTCAAGAACGTTATAAAGTATATAATGAAATAATTTTATAACACGCGATAGTGCGACAGATATCTTTTAAATGGCGCACATTTGAATACGACTTTAAACTCGTTTTTCTCATGAATATATATGTATGTATGTATGTATGTATGTGTATATATATATATATATATATATATATATATATATATATATATATATATATATATATATATATATATATATATATATATATATATATATATATATATATATATATATATATATATATATATATAAAGGGTCCAGAATCACCAAACCATAGTGAAGAATATTTTATTATGGAACGTTTCATACTGCTTCAGAGTACATCTTCAGCCTGTAATTATAAATTGTGACAATTTAATTAATAGTAAAATAATACATTAAGACTAAAATATCAAGATAATAAGTTAATTAAAAACCTTAGAGAACATTTGAAACAAACAATAGACTAAAACTTTAAGAAATATGTTAATTAAAATTTACAGAAACATTTAAAGCAAATAATGAGAGGACAAGTACAAGTACCCTAAGTAGAAGTAGAGAAGGGAATGATTTGAAAACACTGTTCGGCCCAGATCTCAGTTATGCTAAATACAACGTGGCAGCAGCCACGTTTGCAT